>NW_022982761.1:0-16997 GCF_902652985.1 Pecten maximus | reverse complement strand
ATTACTAAAACCACCACTAAAAATCTAAAAAACACGGTATTAGATAGCCGTGGTTATAAACATATAATACTAACACACGCTCAAGTACAAACTAAACGAAAGCAGATAAAATTTGGGCTTTTCTGCGCACCAAATCTTCGGTGGTCAATGTGATGTTAGTGATTTATAAGAAAGAAATAATCAATTTTTTAGAACATTTTTCAAAACCCAATTACAAGTTAGTTAATGGGTAATATAAAAAAACAGTATCACATTTTGAAGAATACTCATATTTCGCTCTGCACTTTTAAGCATCAAATTCTTTACTCAATGAATGTGAATTTTGATTTCAGATTTGTAACATAGTAATTGTCATATATTCTTGTACTCACTGTCAGATTTGTCCTATAATTATTGTATTGTTATATATAAGTTAAATTCATACTTTCTTTCAGATTTGTGTGAATTATTGCCATATATTGGTTAAACCTCTACTTTCTTTTTGTATTTAGTTTGTTAGAATTCATGTTGATATTTGTATCTGTTATTATGTGTCAACATGGCAAAACCAACAAAAGAGGCGGACAGAACCTTTCCCACGATGGATTCATCTACAGAGAAACAGCGACAGAACGTTCTCGAGATGGTCAACAACTGCAGCATGTATCTCGAAAGTGAACAACACACCAGCAAACTTTGGAATAAATCAACAGCCAACCCACAGACCCAACCAGGTCACCAATCCCTGCGTCAAATCTGCACGACACATACCTTTCATCTTCGACCAAGGATTAGGATGACACTTTGAAAGCCGTGGTCCAGCGACTGCCGACATTCTAAACTGCCAAATCATCTCCTCCACTACCAAAGACATTGACCGACTTCATCAAAGAAGGAAGATCGACAGAGACTTCTATAGGTGAAGCATTTTTCCTCTTCGAGACAGAACAACTGGATGATTGCATTCGCTGAATCAGAGAACCTGGTCAAAGTTGCAGCCTCCGATATATTCTTTAGTGACGACACCTTCCTAACCGGGCCGCGGTGGCCGAGTGGTTAAGGTGTCCCAACACTTTATCACTAGCCCTCCACCACTGGGTTGCGAGTTCGAAACCTACGTGGGGCAGTTGCCAGGTACTGACCGTAGGCCGGTGGTTTTTCTCCTGGTACTCCGGCTTTCCTCCACCTCCAAAACCTGGCACGTCCTTAAATGACCCTGGCTGTTAATAGGACGTTAAACAAAAACAAACCAAAACCTTCCACAATTATCCTACCATGCTTCATCAGATTTACAGCATCCACATACAGACAGAAAGCATCATGACCTCAGTTACATATACACACAACTTTCCGGAAAGAGCCATGTTATCTACAACTATTTCTTCACACTACAACAGGAGCACATGACAAACTTCCAGATTCATTACGACTCACTACAGCCTTCGCCGATTTTGAAGTAGCCGCAACCAACGCCCTCCGCAGTGTCTTTCCTGTGATTAACATCAAATGCTGTTTTCCCCACTATAACCAATGTATTTGGCGCAGGGACTTATCAAGCTACTTGTTCGTCGAGCTGCCGCTCTGTCACTCACCTCCTTATCATATCAGTTTGGTTTTCAACCATTGAAGATGTTGATGATGTTGACATACCACACCATGTGTTGCCCGTCACAGACCACGTCACAGAGCAATGGGTTGAAGGAGACTGATCAACATTGAACTATTTTTCAACAGATGGACTACCAACCATCTGGAAGCTGGGCACGGAAAGCTGAAAAGAAGAGTACAGCATACACACCCCAACATCTATACCATCTTCCAGATGTTTAAAGACATGCAGAACGGGAACGACATCAGCCAGATCTAGAGAGATGATGGAGGCAGTATTCAACTGAGAAAGAAGAGATACACAAACATCGACAGACGCCTGGCCAGCCTGAAAGACCGCTCTCAGGCGTAGGACTATCGACCTGTTGCCTACGCCGTCTCAGCATCATGAATCATTGATAGAATATTTTTATGGTAGAAACATTTTTGATAGACTTTAGTGAAGGTTTTATTTGTGCTAAAGACTTCAGCTTCATCTAGTTTTTTCCGGTTAAGATGTTGATGCCTAATAATTATCATCCAGTGCTGTATTAAATATGTATTACTGTTATATTAATGAATAGAAACTTTATTTTATTATCAGTATGCAATGATAATTAAATTTAGGAGATTTCTTTTTCAAATAACGTAATTATTATTTTTCATTTATTTTTCGATAGTAAATTTACATCTTTATTTTTCTATATTGAATTTAAAAATTAATATTTGATGACCATTTTCTATTTTCTTTGCGCTGTATTAAATGAATGATGTCAAATCTATAAAATGAGTTGAGATTTTTTGTTGAAACAGACTATAACTTATACCTCGAAGAAATTATATAAACACCTTTCTGTCCAAATACAAGACCTGGTGTTCGGAGAATGAGTGATGGATATTCAATGAACAATATCTGTATCTCATTTATAACATCCGGGTATATATGTAATTTCTTACATGTCAGACATGATGGAGATACCACACGATTTGAATTTTATATATTTTTTTCATGTTTGGCTTGTTTACCGACTGGTAGACTTGATAGTACTTGATGGGTATATAGAGTCACCATGGATATCTCGAAGTCTGTGGGGTCAAGAAAAAACAGGTAACAGGGTGAATTACATATTATTCTTTTTAACTCTCGGACTCATAAGTCGAGATAACGTCGCTTCTCTGTAACTTTACGTTTGTGTGCATACTAACTATACAGTTTAACATGGATTATACATTTTTAATTGTGTCATCTACATGTGGCGACTGACCAGTGTGAAAATCGGTAGCTAGTAGAGGCATACAAAAATTATTCATATATAACAATAAAAACATATTTTTGAATAATGTCCTCCATTTTTGTTCTGTATTTCAGCGACATCAGTATGGTGAAGCCACACAGGACGATTCAGGTATTTTTGTGTTTAGTGTTCGGAGTACTTCTCTACATACTGATGAGAATACCAGCTAAATTGAAAAACAAATATGTCTTTATTGAAGAGGCCTATGTACCATTAGCACGGAGCGAGAGGATTTCTGACAGTTATCCCGTTCGGTATTGTACCAGTAATCAATCATACGTGGATTTTGGAAGTTCAAATATTCTGACATCCCAACAAAAGGCGAGTGTTGAGCAATGTATAGCGTCCTACCAGCAGGATCACACACGGGCATTAGAGGATGAACGATCGCATAGGGCAATACGTTATACCAGCCATTCTTATCTCAACCGAAACAGTGTTATGATAGAGGTTGGTGGACATTTGGGTATTGATGTAAGTGAATTCAATTCTCGATATCATCCTGGTTTGTATTTTGTGTTAGAACCAGTTCCTAAATTTTATAATATATTGGTGACAAAATTCAAGGAGTTTAAAAACGTAGTTTTCTTTAACTTTGGAATTGATGTCGGTGATGGTCAATTTTATATAAAGGAGTCCAGTGATGATGCAGTTTCTATATTTGAGTCCGATAACCAGATTGGAGAGATGATACAAATAGTTAACACAACACAATTCTTCGAGACTTTGTCAGTACGGAGTCGTGATGTGGACTTAATAACAATGAACTGTGAAGGATGCGAGTACGCTGTACTGGACCTTCTCCTCACGACAGACTACATACGTCACTTCCGGAATATTCAATTCCAGTCTCATAGAATTGAAAGGATGTGTTACCCGATTCGACGATTCTGCTGGTACCAGGAGTTGCTAAGAAAAACTCACAAACTAAGTTTTCAATTCAGGTTTGTGTGGGAAAATTGGACAAAATTATAAATATGTGTGTGTAAATATATAATGTATTAATCTTCAGTAAATCTTTGCTATCTCGAACTTTGATTACTCGAATACATTGCTTAACTCGCAGTTAATAACAAGAACTAAACCCCGTTACTGCGAATACTCCGAATAGTTTTTGATGATCCACTGATTTCAAGAGATGGAATCAATATGCTGTTAAACCGACCTGGTAGAATCAAACACCCTGACAGCGTCTGATTCTACCACGCATAATACCATTGAGGAAAATCGGACCATACCTTATATTATTCCATTTAACCATTACGTAATAAACTCGGGTATTCTGTCGGTTGATTTTCTCTCTCTCTATCAAACCATTCTTGAATAAATGTGTTGTGTTTTCTGTTTTAATTACTTTTACATTTTTATTTACATATCAATGGTTTCAAATAACTATCTGTGATCAGAACCAAGGCCAAGATGTGACACAAATAGACTCTTAACACGTATTTGGTCCATGGCCGTAGTAACAATAAAAAAAATGATCATCAAAAATAATAATTTTGAAGTGAAACTGGGTCAAAAATGACAAAAATATGTTCGCCTTTTAAACGTTGTTTCACTTTGAAGTAGGTCAGTCGAATTGACGCACGTGCTAAGATTCCAAAATACAACTGTTTTCCGTCACTGCCGTATACAGCAAAAATATATACGGTGGGTGTATTCCGACAATGCGGTGGCAGTTGCAGGATAAAGAAATTTATCAAACTAATAAATGTTATATTTTCACTGCAGCTATGAGTAGTGAAAATATAAGATTTTGCAGTGAGGATATTGAATTTTGTATTGAAAATATAAGTTTTGCAGTGAAAATATAAGTTTTCCGTTTTTGACCAATCAGAGCGGACCTTTGTATTCTGACTAGTTTTTGGCTAAATACTCACTTGACGTTAGCTATTCATGCACAGATTCCCCGATAACAGCAGAAAACGCTTAAATTGCCCTGATCAGTCCTTTCAAAAAGTGTGACCTCATTACTGATTCCTGCACTTTTTGACACTATTCATTTTTTGATGTTTTCAAAATTGTTTTTAATTATATTAAATGCAAGAAAAAGAAAATTAAATGGTTTCCCATTGAATATAACATATATTTCACTCGTATGACAGAATATTTCGATATTTTTCACTCGTGCTTGGTACTCGTGAAAATATCGATATACTGTCATACTCGTGAAATATATGTTATATTAAACGGTAAACCAATCAATATCCTCTATATACTTACATCTACATCGGAAAGAGCCACTTGCGTTTATTGTATATACCTCATAGTGCAAAGAGTCAAGAGGGAAAAAGTACTTCAATACCTTGATGACGTTGAGGTCGTCACAAGGAACACTTTAAGAAGAACAAGTTTACCGAGTATTGACCCCTTTCCGCTGGCTATTACACAGTAATGGTTTCTAAGGATATTGCATTTTCATGTCTATTTGGCAAAATGAAAAATATGATAAGCTTTAAACTGATTATAAGAAATCGTTATGTTAGTATTTTGACTGAGGAATTATATGAAATGAAAGTGACATCTTATAAAAGAATTAACTATGACCATGACCTTACAACCATGAAACTTGAAGTTGTCCAACACATTGTGGCCCTTTATACATGTCTGGTAATTGATAAACATGCTTTAAGGAATGAAGCCGATAGAGCGCTGACCTTGACGCGGAGAACATTTTGAAACTCGATATTATGATCCTTTGTAATTGTGTGAAGCTTGATCAAATATCCTTCAAGGGAGCAACCAACCAATCGAAAAAAAAAAGATTTTTGAAACAGCCCCTGTGTATAGAAAGTTGAGCCAAGGATAAAATGTCTGGTAGCCACTGATTGGCCAGTTTGTTATGAAGTAAGAAAATAGATATGTAGCCTGATAGGTAACTATCCATAAGAAATGTTGATATGAATTTCGTAAGTCCGATTGAATTGTTTTCCAAAAGTTCAGGTAATAATAATTAACAGGTAAACATTTAAGATTTTTAAGAATTTTTACTGCGAAATTCACCCATTTTCAAAATGGCTACCCTGGAGAAAATTTGAGCTGAAGGACCCAATTTATTTTTTCGATTAAGTGTTAAATGAGACCCTAAACTTTTGTTATAAACCATAATTGTCATATTGAATTCAAAAATTTGAATGAAATACTCCAAAACGTTAACACTAAAGTCTATGGAAAAACAATTGGTTGGTTGGTCCCTTTCAAGAAATAAAGCCGCTTGAATGCTGACAAAAAGTGGTGTTACTTATGTTGATATCTTGTTTTACTCTACTTCCCGTCAATCCTTTAATAACAAATCTGTGCATAACATCCAAGGAAGAAGCGATACCAAATTTCAACTGTTTATTCCAACATGGGTACATTTTAGACTTTTTTATTGATCCGTCTCAAAATTCAGCAAGTGCATGTAGGAACCGAAGGTAATCGACATATTATGAAAACTGAGATAGATCCGTCAGGAACTGGTTGAGAAATAGTCATACAGAACTGCAATCACTTTTTATAATTAAATGGGCACAACTAGGGATTAACAGAAATGTATAAATGAATCTCAAGAAATATTGTTCCCGTACCATATGTTTCAAGATATAGTAATAACAATATTCAATTGTTAATAGAAACCAAGAAATTGCATCCCGCAAGCCTATCAGATTATGTTATCCATATCAGATGTAAAACTGTTGTAGTATGTTAAATTATATATTATCCATATCAGATGTAAAACATTTGTAGTATGTTAAATTATATATTATCCATATCAGATATAAAACTGTTGTAGTATGTAGTGATAGGTTTAATTCTTTTTCGTTAATGCATTGATTTCATTTTTTTCTGAATTATATATCATTCAAGGAGAACATACAATTGACTAACAATCATGACACATATAAACATTATGATACATAACTGCAATTTGTTTTTACAGAACAATCAGTGACGACAGTTTCTTCATATTTCATTAACAAATCACCAGTTTAAAGTGTACCTAGAATGAAAAATCATATCTCGCACTGTTGACTTCAATGAATATTCTTCTCTAATGGTTCGACCTATAAATGGCATACCTGTAGTGGCATGACATGTCCGTGCAGTTGGTTAGCTGGCAAGTCAGTTGAGGACAACGCACTGGTCGAATTAAAGTTTGCTCGTCAATGATGGACAATGTCTGAGGAACAACATCCAATAGTTGCTGTGTTGGATGCTATTTGCAATCAACAAGAGGAAGTAAGATGCTATATGAACTCTCAAACCGATAACTTGAAACAGGAATAAACTTGTGACGTCACAAGTTCACCTAATTTGCGAATTGAACTCGGATTTGAAGAAATTGGATTATTGTGAAGATGGTTGAAAGGAAAGACTTCGATACACGTGTCAAGTCACGCTTCGTCTTATTCAGGTTAGGGGTTATTAGTTAAATAAATCATATAACAATAACAAATCTACAATAGCATAGTGTTACTGTTGGACAATTATCCTGGTATTGTTTAAGGGTCATTCATATTCGAAAATAATGATTAATTTAAAAACCTAAGACATATTCACAATTTTGCACAAAAGTAGTCATGTGAATTACCCAACATGTCTGTCGGTAAATTTAGTTTCTCAAAATAATAATTTGCTGTAGATGCTAACAGTTTCTTCTGCAATTTTTTTTTGTGGTAAAATGTAGCAGGGAATTATAACAAGTCTCAAAAATATCAAACCCAAAAGATAACCATTATGTTATGCTCACAAGTGTCTATATTATACAATAGAAACATTTGTTGGACCGAATTTGACTAAGTATACGTACAAACACTTATTTTGATTTGACCTTGAAGGATGGACAAGAATGCTAGTCAACAAAACAGGAGAAGCTGGGTAAATATTTGTGTACGGGTCAACAGGAAGTCCTGGCAGGAATATCGTTTAGGTCCTGGTAATCAAGTGTTAAGTAAACATAGTAGTTGATTATAAAGGGATGAATTCTGTGAATAGCCTGCGATGTAACATCAGTATATCGTTATCATCTATGTAAATTTAGCATACACATGTTAATCTCTAGATATGAGCTTCTTTTACAACACCTGGCTGTGGGTGAATAGTTGTCCTTCTTCGTCATTTGTGTTCCAAAGTTAGATATCTATTTATTAGCACAATGTATCATATACACTATGTGTTGGTGATCCGAAGATATAGATTTGAATTTCCTGTCGTAGGTGTACCGAGAGAAATATATATAATATATGTACAATTTGTATCCATGTGTGTAAATACATTGCGATCCAAGTAATTATATCATCTTATAGACGACTTCCATAATGATCATGCCATGGTATCGGGCCGATCATCTCTGTGCCATTGAAACGTTCTTTTTTAAGAACGTCGATGTGGCGCAGCGGTATAAGCTTCGGGTATTTCTGGCTAGGCGATTGGGTGCCGTAGATCGTGAGTTCAAGGCCCGGTCAGGGCACGAGTCAAAAAGTTGTCTTCCTCCGTCATTTGTGTTGCTAAGTTATATATATATATATATATAGTTCAACTTGATGGTGACATTTTGTATCGCTTAAATATGTAAACATAAATGACACAACAAGACAATTCCGGTTGAATATCGCTAACGTTTTCAAGCCGTGTATCGGCTATCTTCAGGCGATTACTTTTTAATGCTTAGTAACAACATTATGACGTAATACAATCAATAACATAATTGGGAGGTAATAATTACGTTACTGTATCTTAAGGTGTAACGACACCAATTTCTAACCATTGAGTAATATATTATTCAACAATATATAAATATATATATATATGTCAAATGAAAAGAAGATAAAAACATTGTTTAATTACAAGATGGATTGCAAATATGACGGGACATCTCACTTTTCTCAGGAAAAAATAGGGCTGAGGCTAACAGGTTGAACTTATGACGTCACATATCTAAGCCAGTAAACGTGGTTCATCGTTATCGGGCAACAGGTGACTTTCCAGAAATAATAGGAATTTCTCTGAAACGAAAGTCACTATGGCGTTTGTACTTTCACTTTCTCGACTTTTTTCTATGAAATGATGTGTTTACAAACTTAATGTTGTAAACCATCACGGGAACATTTAAAGTACACACTGTCAGGTCACAAATAAATAATAGGCATTTCGGTGTTGTTGGCTTTTTTTTTTTTACATCTGACACATTCCGATTACTGTTTACCATAGCGCATCTAAAACAATAGTAGCAAGGTTGTATTTCTATTGTATGTACATTGTACAAAGGATTTCAAGAAAAATTACTACATATATTCATAGTTGTATAATATAATATAATAGTTAACATTAAAAACAATAAACTTGATTTATCAATAACTAAAAGCACAACTATACTTCTCATTGATACAAGAGGTATAATGGGCATGCGTCGCCCAACTGATATCGACCTGATTGATGAGTCTCTAACTTTTATTTCATGAACAGAACTTCATTCTAGACCTTTTATGTAATCAGAAGAAATTTGACTTCTGTAACATTGAATTTTCGTTTAAGGTGATTTCTTTACTCAAACTTATGGGGCTCCATCATAGAAACCTACTATCCAAATACATGTATCATTATTATTTGCCTGTTGGTTTACAAGGAGAAGTTGTTTGAATGTGTTAACAAAAAAAATTAATCCCTGTGACCTTTAATATGCGTAAAATTCATTTCTTTTCACAGACGATGTGGGACTCCATCCAGTCAAATATCCTGATTCAAGGAATTTTTGTTTATGAAAGTAAGTGGTTTGAATGTTTTAACAGTTGCTACCTCCTTTGACCTTGTATTTGGGACAAGGTCATACATTTCGCAAACTTTGGGAAGGGTCATCCGAGGAACATATCAGCCAAATATCATGACTCTAGGTATTTTGGTTAATGAGAAGAAGTCGTTTAAATACCTTAAGGAATGTTACCACTGTTACCTAAAATATGGATCAATGTCATTTCTTACAGTTTGTCGGGCCTCATCCATAGAGATTACCGGCTAAATATCATGACTCTAGGATTATTGGTTAGTGATAATCGATGGTCACCGCACCATGGCATCAGCTAACTTAGGTGAGCTAATAATGCAATAATTAGTGTGCTCTTTGATATAACTCAAAATCTAATGTATCCAAAATATATATATTTGCTCTATACATCACACTTTAATTTCAAATATTATATCCTGAAATTTCCAAAACTATTAAAAATGACATACATGTACCTTATCAGTAACCGGAAAAATCTTACAATCAATTCATTTGTATTCTCTGTGTCACATAAAATGAGGTACAGATTTATATTACTAAGCTGACATTCTGTTATGATATTCCTAAACTCATTTATAACTTAGCTTCGGAAAATTGATCTTAAAAAATTCTAATCGTGTAAATATTTGGTGTTTCTCGCATTTTTAATGATCTAAGCAGGTGAAATGATATATCTCATGTTGGCCTCGAGGAAATCTTGCGGATTGGATTATCTTCAACTCATTGTAAATCATTTAAATACATTTGACATAATAATCTAATAATTCTTCCAAAGTTATTTTTAACTACATACTTGTTCATACACTTAAAAAATTGGGCAATGTGGGCAAATTTGGTAAACACCATTTAGATGACTGCTAGTCAAAGAAGTGGATAACAACATCTGTCTATGTTTACATACCAAATACAGCACACTTTAGTAGATATCTACTGGGTATAGAATAGACCAACGTGATACAACCTGAACAAACCTGTCTTTGTTTAATCTATGACTTAGACCATTGGTCAAAATGTACATCAAAAATACCTGTTTTGTTTTATGACTCACAACTTCACCTTAAAGAACTGATACCCCCCCCCCCCCCCCCCCCCCCCCCCAAAAAAAAAAACATTGCAGCGACATGATGAAGATGACCAACGCTTCATCCAGGTAAACTGATGTTCCAAGTAAGAAATGTCAATGACAAGTACTAGGACATTGCACGCAGTACATGTAGGAGTTAGAGGTTGGACAAAGCAAAGCGGAGAAAAAGCAGAAAAAAACTTTATCAGACGTATTTTTAAATATATGATAAGATAACATTTCACCGAGTTATTGTAGAGATACATTGTGCAATGTATGATATAAATGTAAATGATGGAGCAAAATTTGAAGATAAATTGTTTAGTGGCAATCAAAGGCCAAAATTGTACACACACTCTAGTGGGAATCCAAACTCAATATCTCAATAATCCCACGAGGTACGCAGGAAGATACGATATTTGATAGATATACATTTTTGTAGTTGAAGGAATTTAATATATATGTGCAAGGCTGGCCCAAGTTTCATATAAAAAACCCAAACCAACTGAATTAAAACATGCATTAAGAAAATTGTCAGTGTGTGTGATACACTTGTTTTGGATGATACTGCTGTTCAGTTTGGCACAAGTGCTTCTTTGTTTATCCTGTAAAAGTTTTTCTTTGTCTGATTTCAAATGTGGAAACTAAACCCTATAGTAACAGGCAACATTATATATCTGTTATAATCTCCAGGTTTTTGTTTTTTTGTTATATATGGAATGAATAAATACATTGAAACAACAACAAAGTGATAAAGTTAAAATCATTCATTTTCAGAATTTTTTTGTATAAAATGTCTTGATTTGTCTTTGTACTTAAGATACATAAATTGTATCTCTTAATACTGAAATTACAGCCAAAAAGGATCCAGAATAGTGATAAGATATGTACTTAGCCTTAAGACCCCGTCTGTCCTCAGGTCCTATTGTCATGTAAGATACATGTACATACGTCTTATATGTTACATATATAGGTCTCTGTAGCCTTTATTTTTTGCTTCAATGAATTATACTTACTATCTAAATGTTGTCAGATTTATTTAATGATACATTGTTATTAAACTTTTTAATTTTAGCTCGATTTTCATCAAAGGAGGAGGATAGAAATTGGTTAACAAAATGTATACATTAGAAAAGTTTTTTATGTTCTCGTCTTCCCATAGTCATCCCCGTATGGACATATTGCATTATTTTCCAACATAATCCCTTTCAGTATCTATACAATTTTGTCAGCGGTATTTAAGGGCCTCAATGCCATTTTTATAGAACTCATTTTCTTGGCTGTTCAGAAAGTCATCCGCTGCATGTTAGGGTTAGTGTTAAGATGCCGGAAATAGCAGTTTTCAGTTTTGGAAATAGACGAAAGTCTGATGGAGGGATATCAGGTGAATAAGGCGTATGCTTAATCAATTTAAAGCCACACTCGTGAATGGCAGCCATGGCAATGACAAACCCTTTAACCCTAACCCTAACCCTAACCCTAACAAATTTTATCTATTTTGCAAAAGCCGCTGGTCTTGTTTACTTTAGAGTGCTACCTCGTCGGTATAAACTAACCAAATGAGACCAGTCATTGGGTACACGGCCCTACATAGTCAGAGAATAGTAGGACTTAAAAAGAACATCCTTGAGTACCTCCTTCAATACGAGGCTCACAAAAGGTGGCTACAAACAAGTGGTTACAAAAATATCTTTCTAGGAATTTAATCTTTACACACATATAACAGATTTAAAAGTTTGTTATATTTCATTCCACGGTGGCTATCACATTACCAAGTGAATCACAGTGTATCTACATCTATATATAACAGGTAAGTCTATTTCAGAATTGTTAACATACTGTTAAGATTATTATTGTACATCATGAGATCTAAGGTATACCTGGTGGTACCTATTACGTAAATATGAGTCATGTTCTGTTACATTAATATTGTAAATTTGCAGAAAAAAAATGGAGAATCTACGTTAGAGATTATCATGGATATAACATTGTGTTATCTGTGATCTATCTACTTCTCTGTATTTACTAATATATCAAATCTTGTCTAGTTCATTCAAGAAATCAAATAATGTCCTGAAGTATTACAAACATATAACATATATATATCAAGAGCGAATTCCAAAATGTCGATTTGTGAAAAAAAAGTCAAATTTGAATTGAAAAACAAGCTGTGGAAAAAGAAATACATGAAGAGAAAACAGACCAGACAAGTGATAAAGTTCTTATTTAGATACGATAAAACTAGAGCAAAATATTGACAAAACATTGGTGTACATAGAAACCATTGGACAAATGCTTGGGGAGAATTGCTCTTCAGCTACATCGACGCCATGTAAATCTAAATAAAATTCAAATGATGTCACGTCTTCAAAATGAGAGAGATGGTTAAGTCGGTGGAACAACTAGAAAATATATATTATGTATAAATCATGGAAAAAAGACTAAAAATGAAAACTCTATTACTGTATTAATCAATTAAACCTGGTCGTAACATTTCATGCATTCTGGTCAAATATTGACAATGTAAACTTGCAATAGTGCTTAGACGTGTACGTTTTGTGTCTTTGTTTTTACTTCTGAAAAAAAAATAGTCATAGAAACGATACGATGTTTATCACTATACATCAATAGCTTTAAACCAATCTTTCTGTCATCTGTTAAATAACACAGACAGTAGGATGTTGTTGGAAGCATTTTAACACAGTTACTTCACTTACATGTGTTTTGATTCCTGTACAACCAATGGCTAATTCAGTAGTTTATATACCATATTCTAACAACGTTTACTGCTTGTGTTTACATCTGTCTGCCGTCATCGCCGGTGTTAGGTCTAAAACGCTGGACTTAACTACATAAAAATATATATTTTTCAAAGATATATATACTGTACCAGCAAAAATCCAATAGGACCGCAGGGTAAAACGATTAGATATTTCATTTCAGCGAAGACACCACTTTGTTTACTGTATAGACCTATTGTAACAGTACAGTCGACTGGCCTACTCTACAGGTTTTTTTTTATTTGTGTAAATACTGATACATGCAATCACAGCGACAGGTGGAGGCGAATCACGATGATGCTTTAGAACTCCCCTGGCGGCATATTCGTGCATGTTGAGCAATGATAGCAAATTGTGAGATACCCAAAATATATGATAAATATATCTACTTAACAAAACCCCGTTCACCAGGGCATTTTTCTTTCGTCCTAGTAAATCATACACTGTACAAATCCACCATGCATACATACAAACAAACTGATATACCCTAATAGGGAACAACCAACCAATTGAAAAAATATATTTTTGAAACAGCCCCTGTGTATAGAAAGTTGAGCCAAGGATAAAATGTCTGGCAGCCACTGATTGGCCAGTATGTTATGAAGTGATAAAATAGATATGTAGCCTGATAGGTAACTATCAATAAGAAATGTTGATGTAAATTTCGTAAGTCCGATTGATTTTTTCCCCAAAAGTTCACGTAATAATAATAAACAGGTAAACATTTAAGATTTTTGAGAATTTTTACTTCGAAATTCACCTATTTTCAAAATGGCTACCCTGGAGAAAATTTTAGCTGAAGGACCCAACTTTTTTTTGATAAGGTGTTATATCAGACCCTAAACTTTTGTTATAAACCATAATTGTCATATTGAATTCAAGAATTTGAATGAAATACCCCAAAACGTTAACACTAAAGTCTATGGGAAAACAATTGGTTGGTTGGTCTCTATATCTCGATAAAACGCCGGAATCGAAAATAGGCCGGTCTTAAAAGTAAGCCTTGGATTTCTAGCAGTCAGATAAACCTCGAAAATAAGCCGACTTTATTTGACATATTGGCACTTGACATAACACTCTGCTCTTAATTGTTAATAAGTTTTTGAAACAGTGTAGCAAATATGACAAATACACAAACATACAGATTTTTTAAAATACATACAATGAAAGACATTCATTCCTTTGCATACGGTACGGCCTATAAAACCAGTTCTTGTTACTTGCTATTCTTATAAGGACCGACACATGATATCAATTTTATAACTATAAAATACACCAATAAATTGGTATTAGATAGCCATGGTTATAAACATATAATACTAACACACGCTCAAGTACAAACTAAACGAAAGCAGATAAAATTTGGGCTTTTCTGCGCACCAAATCTTCGGTGGTCAATGTGATGTTAGTGATTTATAAGAAAGAAATAATCATTTTTTAGAACATTTTTCAAAACCCAATTACAAGTTAGTTCATGGGTAATATAAATAAACAGTATCACATTTTGAAGAATACTCATATTTCGCTCTGCACTTTTAAGCATCAAATTCTTTACTCAATGAATGTGAATTTTGATTTCAGATTTGTAACATAGTAATTGTCATATATTCTTGTACTCACTGTCAGATTTGTCCTATAATTATTGTATTGTTATATATAAGTTAAATTCATACTTTCTTTCAGATTTGTGTGAATTATTGCCATATATTGGTTAAACCTCTACTTTCTTTTTGTATTTAGTTTGTTAGAATTCATGTTGATATTTGTATCTGTCATTATGTGTCAACATGGCAAAACCAACAAAAGAGGCGGACAGAACCTTTCCCACGATGGATTCATCTAGAGAAACAGCGACAGAACGTTCTCGAGGTGGTCAACAACTGCAGCATGTATCTCGAAAGTGAACAACATACCAGCAAACTTTGGAATAAATCAACAGCCAACCCACAGACCCAACCAGGTCACCAATCCCTGCGTCAAATCTGCACGACACATACCTTCATCTTCGACGAGGTACTCCACCAACGATTGGGATGACACTTTGAAAGCCGTGGTCCAGCGACTGCCGACATTCTAAACTGCCAAATCATCTCCTCCACTACCAAAGACATTGACCGACATCATCAAAGAAGGAAGATCGACAGAGACTTCTATAGGTGAAGCATTTTTCCTCTTCGAGACAGAACAACTGGATGATTGCATTTGCTGCATCAGAGAACCTGGTCAAAGTTGCAGCCTCCGATGTATTCTTTAGTGACGACACCTTCCACAAGTATCCTACCATGCTTCATCAGATTTACAGCATCCACATACAGACAGAAAGCACCATGACCTCAGTTACATATACACACAACTTCCCGGAAAGAGCCATGTTATCTACAACTATTTCTTCACACTACAACAGGAGCACATGACAAACTTCCAGATTCATTACGTCTCACTACAGCCTTCGCCGATTTTGAAGTAGCCGCAACCAACGCCCTCCGCAGTGTCTTTCCTGTTATTAACATCAAATGCTGTTTTCCCCACTATAACCAATGTATTTGGCGCAGGGACTTATCAAGCTACTTGTTCGTCGAGCTGCCGCTCTGTCACTCACCTCCTTATCATATCAGTTTGATTTTCAACCCTTGAAGATGTTGATGATGTTGACATACCACACCATGTGTTGCCCTTTACAGACCACGTTACAGAGTAATGGGTTGAAGGAGCCTGATCAACATTGAACTATTTTTCAACAGATGGACCTCGGACTACCAACCATCTGGAAGCTAGGCACGGAAAGCTGAAAAGAAGAGTACAGCATACACACCCCAACATCTATACTATCTTCCAGATGTTTAAAGACATGCAGCATGGGAACGACATCAGCCAGATCTAGAGAGATGATGGAGGCAGTATTCAACTGAGAAAGAAGAGAAACACCAACTCGACAGACGCCTGGCCAGCCTGAAAGACCGCTCTCAGGTGTAGGACTATCGACCTGTTACCTACGCCGACTCAGCATCATGGATCATTGGTAGAATATTTTTATGGTAGAAACATTTTTATAGACTTAAGTGAAGGTTTGATTTGTGCTAAAGACTTCATCTTCATCTAGTTTTTTTCGGTTAAGATGTTGATGCGTAATAATTATCATCCTGTATTAGATATGTATTACTGTTATATTAATGAATAGAAACTTTATTTTATTATCAGTATGCATTGATAATTAAATTAGAGATTTCTTTTTCAAATAACGTAATTATTATTTTTCATTTATTTTTCGATAGTATATTTACATATATTAAATTTAAAAATTAATATTTGATGACCATTTTCTATTTTCTTTGCGCTGTATTAAATGAATAATGTCAAATCTATAAAATGAGTTGAGATTTTTTGTTGAAACAGACTATAACTTATACCTCGAAGAAATTATATAAACACCTTTCTGTCCAAATACAAGACCTGGTGTTCGGAGAATGAGTGATGGATATCCAATGAACAATATCTGTATCTCATTTATAACATCCGGGTATATATGT
>NW_022982760.1:0-23089 GCF_902652985.1 Pecten maximus | reverse complement strand
TTTTAAAATCCCTCCTTCAATTTTGGGCCCTTATAAAAAAAAAGGGGGACTAAAAAAACCCCAAAAAACCCCCTTTTAAATTTTAAAATTTTATAAATTCTAAAAGGTTATTAATACCAAAATTTTTTTTTTTCCCCCCCCTTTTTTTTTGGGGTTTTTTTTTTTTGGGATTATTCGGACGTTTTAAACATTTTTTTTTTTTTTTTTTTTAAAAAAAAAAAAAATTTTAATGTTATAACACTTTCAATTCCAATTTTAAACGGCGTTACTTTTTAAAAATCTATTGTTAAAAATCCACTCCTTCAATGTCCGATTATATAGCGGACGTGTACTATATATCTAATGTTATAATACCACTCCTTCAATGTCTGATTATATAGCGGACGTGTACTATATATATATATAATGTTATAATACCACTCCTTCAATGTCTGATTATATAGCGGACGTTTACTATATATCTAATGTTATAATACCACTCCTTCAATGTCTGATTATATAGCGGACGTGTACTATATATATATAATGTTATAATACCACTCCTTCAATGTCTGATTATACAGCGGACGTGTACTATATATATATATCTAATGTTATAATACCACTCCTTCAATGTCTGATTATATAGCGGACGTGTACTATATATATCTAATGTTATAATACCACTCCTTCAATGTCTGATTATATAGCGGACGTGTACTATATATATCTAATGTTATAATACCACTCCTTCAATATCTGATTATATAGCGGACGTGTACTATATATATCTAATGTTATTATATAGCGGACGTGTACTATATATATCTAATGTTATAATACCACTCCTTCAATGTCTGATTATATAGCGGACGTGTACTATATATATCTAATGTTATAATACCACTCCTTCAATGTCTGATTATATAGCGGACGTGTACTATATATATCTAATGTTATAATACCACTCCTCCAATGTCTGATTATATAGCGGACGTGTACTATATATATCTAATGTTATAATACCACTCCTTCAATGTCTGATTATATAGCGGACGTGTACTATATATATCTAATGTTATAATACCACTCCTTCAATGTCTGATTATATAGCGGACGTGTACTATATATATCTAATGTTATAATACCACTCCTCCAATGTCTGATTATATAGCGGACGTGTACTATATATATCTAATGTTATAATACCACTCCTCCAATGTCTGATTATATAGCGGACGTGTACTATATATATCTAATGTTATAATACCACTCCTTCAATGTCTGATTATATAGCGGACGTGTACTATATATATCTAATGTTATAATACCACTCCTTCAATGTCTGATTATATAGCGGACGTGTACTATATATATCTAATGTTATAATACCACTCCTTCAATGTCTGATTATATAGCGGACGTGTACTATATATATATAATGTTATAATACCACTCCTTCAATGTCTGATTATATAGCGGACGTGTACTATATATATCTAATGTTATAATACCACTCCTTCAATGTCTGATTATATAGCGGACGTGTACTATATATATATCTAATGTTATAATACCACTCCTTCAATGTCTGATTATATAGCGGACGTGTACTATATATATATATCTAATGTTATAATACCACTCCTTCTATATCTGATTATATAGCGGACGTGTACTATATATATAATGTTATAATACCACTCCTTCAATGTCTGATTATATAGCGGACGTGTACTATATATCTAATGTTATAATACCACTCCTTCAATGTCCGATTATATAGCGGACGTGTACTATATATATATAATGTTATAATACCACTCCTTCAATGTCTGATTATATAGCGGACGTGTACTATATATATCTAATGTTATAATATAGCGGACGTGTACTATATATATATCTATTGTTATAATACCACTCCTTCAATGTCTGATTATATAGCGGACGTTTACTATATATCTAATGTTATAATACCACTCCTTCAATGTCTGATTATATAGCGGACGTGTACTATATATATATATAATGTTATAATACCACTCCTTCAATGTCTGATTATATAGCGGACGTTTACTATATATCTAATGTTATAATACCACTCCTTCAATGTCTGATTATATAGCGGACGTGTACTATATATATATATAATGTTATAATACCACTCCTTCAATGTCTGATTATACAGCGGACGTGTACTATATATATATATATCTAATGTTATAATACCACTCCTTCAATGTCTGATTATATAGCGGACGTGTACTATATATATCTAATGTTATAATACCACTCCTTCAATGTCTGATTATATAGCGGACGTGTACTATATATATCTAATGTTATAATACCACTCCTTCAATATCTGATTATATAGCGGACGTGTACTATATATATCTAATGTTATTATATAGCGGACGTGTACTATATATATCTAATGTTATAATACCACTCCTCCAATGTCTGATTATATAGCGGACGTGTACTATATATATCTAATGTTATAATACCACTCCTTCAATGTCTGATTATATAGCGGACGTGTACTATATATATATAATGTTATAATACCACTCCTTCAATGTCTGATTATATAGCGGACGTGTACTATATATATCTAATGTTATAATACCACTCCTTCAATGTCTGATTATATAGCGGACGTGTACTATATATCTAATGTTATAATACCACTCCTTCAATGTCTGATTATACAGCGGACGTGTACTATATATATATATCTAATGTTATAATACCACTCCTTCAATGTCTGATTATATAGCGGACGTGTACTATATATATCTAATGTTATAATACCACTCCTTCAATGTCTGATTATATAGCGGACGTGTACTATATATATCTAATGTTATAATACCACTCCTTCAATATCTGATTATATAGCGGACGTGTACTATATATATCTAATGTTATTATATAGCGGACGTGTACTATATATATCTAATGTTATAATACCACTCCTCCAATGTCTGATTATATAGCGGACGTGTACTATATATATCTAATGTTATAATACCACTCCTTCAATGTCTGATTATATAGCGGACGTGTACTATATATATATAATGTTATAATACCACTCCTTCAATGTCTGATTATATAGCGGACGTGTACTATATATATCTAATGTTATAATACCACTCCTTCAATGTCTGATTATATAGCGGACGTGTACTATATATATATCTAATGTTATAATACCACTCCTTCAATGTCTGATTATATAGCGGACGTGTACTATATATATATCTAATGTTATAATACCACTCCTTCTATATCTGATTATATAGCGGACGTGTACTATATATATAATGTTATAATACCACTCCTTCAATGTCTGATTATATAGCGGACGTGTACTATATATCTAATGTTATAATACCACTCCTTCAATGTCCGATTATATAGCGGACGTGTACTATATATATATAATGTTATAATACCACTCCTTCAATATCTGATTATATAGCGGACGTGTACTATATATATCTAATGTTATAATATAGCGGACGTGTACTATATATATATCTATTGTTATAATACCACTCCTTCAATGTCTGATTATATAGCGGACGTTTACTATATATCTAATGTTATAATACCACTCCTTCAATGTCTGATTATATAGCGGACGTGTACTATATATATATATAATGTTATAATACCACTCCTTCAATGTCTGATTATATAGCGGACGTTTACTATATATCTAATGTTATAATACCACTCCTTCAATGTCTGATTATATAGCGGACGTGTACTATATATATATATAATGTTATAATACCACTCCTTCAATGTCTGATTATACAGCGGACGTGTACTATATATATATCTAATGTTATAATACCACTCCTTCAATGTCTGATTATATAGCGGACGTGTACTATATATATCTAATGTTATAATACCACTCCTTCAATGTCTGATTATATAGCGGACGTGTACTATATATATCTAATGTTATAATACCACTCCTTCAATATCTGATTATATAGCGGACGTGTACTATATATATCTAATGTTATTATATAGCGGACGTGTACTATATATATCTAATGTTATAATACCACTCCTCCAATGTCTGATTATATAGCGGACGTGTACTATATATATATATCTAATGTTATAATACCACTCCTTCTATATCTGATTATATAGCGGACGTGTACTATATATATATAATGTTATAATACCACTCCTTCAATGTCTGATTATATAGCGGACGTGTACTATATATCTAATGTTATAATACCACTCCTTCAATGTCCGATTATATAGCGGACGTGTACTATATATATATAATGTTATAATACCACTCCTTCAATATCTGATTATATAGCGGACGTGTACTATATATATCTAATGTTATAATATAGCGGACGTGTACTATATATATATCTATTGTTATAATACCACTCCTTCAATGTCTGATTATATAGCGGACGTTTACTATATATCTAATGTTATAATACCACTCCTTCAATGTCTGATTATATAGCGGACGTGTACTATATATATATATAATGTTATAATACCACTCCTTCAATGTCTGATTATATAGCGGACGTTTACTATATATCTAATGTTATAATACCACTCCTTCAATGTCTGATTATATAGCGGACGTGTACTATATATATATATAATGTTATAATACCACTCCTTCAATGTCTGATTATACAGCGGACGTGTACTATATATATATATATCTAATGTTATAATACCACTCCTTCAATGTCTGATTATATAGCGGACGTGTACTATATATATCTAATGTTATAATACCACTCCTTCAATGTCTGATTATATAGCGGACGTGTACTATATATATCTAATGTTATAATACCACTCCTTCAATATCTGATTATATAGCGGACGTGTACTATATATATCTAATGTTATTATATAGCGGACGTGTACTATATATATCTAATGTTATAATACCACTCCTCCAATGTCTGATTATATAGCGGACGTGTACTATATATATCTAATGTTATAATACCACTCCTTCAATGTCTGATTATATAGCGGACGTGTACTATATATATATAATGTTATAATACCACTCCTTCAATGTCTGATTATATAGCGGACGTGTACTATATATATCTAATGTTATAATACCACTCCTTCAATGTCTGATTATATAGCGGACGTTTACTATATATCTAATGTTATAATACCACTCCTTCAATGTCTGATTATACAGCGGACGTGTACTATATATATATATATCTAATGTTATAATACCACTCCTTCAATGTCTGATTATATAGCGGACGTGTACTATATATATCTAATGTTATAATACCACTCCTTCAATGTCTGATTATATAGCGGACGTGTACTATATATATCTAATGTTATAATACCACTCCTTCAATATCTGATTATATAGCGGACGTGTACTATATATATCTAATGTTATTATATAGCGGACGTGTACTATATATATCTAATGTTATAATACCACTCCTCCAATGTCTGATTATATAGCGGACGTGTACTATATATATCTAATGTTATAATACCACTCCTTCAATGTCTGATTATATAGCGGACGTGTACTATATATATATAATGTTATAATACCACTCCTTCAATGTCTGATTATATAGCGGACGTGTACTATATATATCTAATGTTATAATACCACTCCTTCAATGTCTGATTATATAGCGGACGTGTACTATATATATATCTAATGTTATAATACCACTCCTTCAATGTCTGATTATATAGCGGACGTGTACTATATATATATATCTAATGTTATAATACCACTCCTTCTATATCTGATTATATAGCGGACGTGTACTATATATATAATGTTATAATACCACTCCTTCAATGTCTGATTATATAGCGGACGTGTACTATATATCTAATGTTATAATACCACTCCTTCAATGTCCGATTATATAGCGGACGTGTACTATATATATATAATGTTATAATACCACTCCTTCAATATCTGATTATATAGCGGACGTGTACTATATATATCTAATGTTATAATATAGCGGACGTGTACTATATATATATCTATTGTTATAATACCACTCCTTCAATGTCTGATTATATAGCGGACGTTTACTATATATCTAATGTTATAATACCACTCCTTCAATGTCTGATTATATAGCGGACGTGTACTATATATATATATAATGTTATAATACCACTCCTTCAATGTCTGATTATATAGCGGACGTTTACTATATATCTAATGTTATAATACCACTCCTTCAATGTCTGATTATATAGCGGACGTGTACTATATATATATATAATGTTATAATACCACTCCTTCAATGTCTGATTATACAGCGGACGTGTACTATATATATATATATCTAATGTTATAATACCACTCCTTCAATGTCTGATTATATAGCGGACGTGTACTATATATATCTAATGTTATAATACCACTCCTTCAATGTCTGATTATATAGCGGACGTGTACTATATATATCTAATGTTATAATACCACTCCTTCAATATCTGATTATATAGCGGACGTGTACTATATATATCTAATGTTATTATATAGCGGACGTGTACTATATATATCTAATGTTATAATACCACTCCTCCAATGTCTGATTATATAGCGGACGTGTACTATATATATCTAATGTTATAATACCACTCCTTCAATGTCTGATTATATAGCGGACGTGTACTATATATATCTAATGTTATAATACCACTCCTTCAATGTCTGATTATATAGCGGACGTGTACTATATATATCTAATGTTATAATACCACTCCTTCAATGTCTGATTATATAGCGGACGTGTACTATATATATATAATGTTATAATACCACTCCTTCAATGTCTGATTATATAGCGGACGTGTACTATATATATCTAATGTTATAATACCACTCCTTCAATGTCTGATTATATAGCGGACGTGTACTATATATATCTAATGTTATAATACCACTCCTTCAATGTCTGATTATATAGCGGACGTGTACTATATATATATCTAATGTTATAATACCACTCCTTCAATGTCTGATTATATAGCGGACGTGTACTATATATATCTAATGTTATAATACCACTCCTTCAATGTCTGATTATATAGCGGACGTGTACTATATATATCTAATGTTATAATACCACTCCTTCAATATCTGATTATATAGCGGACGTGTACTATATATATCTAATGTTATTATATAGCGGACGTGTACTATATATATCTAATGTTATAATACCACTCCTCCAATGTCTGATTATATAGCGGACGTGTACTATATATATCTAATGTTATAATACCACTCCTTCAATGTCTGATTATATAGCGGACGTGTACTATATATATATAATGTTATAATACCACTCCTTCAATGTCTGATTATATAGCGGACGTGTACTATATATCTAATGTTATAATACCACTCCTTCAATGTCTGATTATATAGCGGACGTGTACTATATATATCTAATGTTATAATACCACTCCTTCAATGTCTGATTATATAGCGGACGTGTACTATATATATATATATCTAATGTTATAATACCACTCCTTCAATGTCTGATTATATAGCGGACGTGTACTATATATATCTAATGTTATAATACCACTCCTTCAATGTCTGATTATATAGCGGACGTGTACTATATATATCTAATGTTATAATACCACTCCTTCAATGTCTGATTATATAGCGGACGTGTACTATATATATATAATGTTATAATACCACTCCTTCAATGTCTGATTATATAGCGGACGTGTACTATATATATCTAATGTTATAATACCACTCCTCAATGTCTGATTATATAGCGGACGTGTACTATATATATATAATGTTATAATACCACTCCTCCAATGTCTGATTATATAGCGGACGTGTACTATATATATCTAATGTTATAATACCACTCCTTCAATGTCTGATTATATAGCGGACGTGTACTATATATCTAATGTTATAATACCACTCCTCAATGTCTGATTATATAGCGGACGTGTACTATATATATCTATGTTATAATACCACTCCTTCATGTCTGATTATATAGCGGACGTTTACTATATATATATAATGTATAATACCACTCCTTCAATGTCTGATTATATAGCGGACGTGTACTATATATATCTAATGTTAGAATACCACTCCTTCAATGTCCGATTATATAGCGGACGTGTACTATTATATATATAATGTTATAATACCACTCCTTCAATGTCTGATTATATAGCGGACGTGTACTATATATATATATACTAGGTATAATACCACTCCTTCAATGTCTGATTATAAGGACGTACTATAGTATCTAAATACCCACTCCTCAATGTCTGATTATATAGCGGACGTGTACTATATATATCTAATGTTATAATACCACTCCTTCAATATCTGATTATATAGCGGACGTGTACTATATATATCTAATGTTATTATATAGCGGACGTGTACTATATATATCTAATGTTATAATACCACTCCTTCAATGTCTGATTATATAGCGGACGTGTACTATATATATCTAATGTTATAATACCACTCCTTCAATGTCTGATTATATAGCGGACGTGTACTATATATATATAATGTTATAATACCACTCCTTCAATGTCTGATTATATAGCGGACGTGTACTATATATATCTAATGTTATAATACCACTCCTTCAATGTCTGATTATATAGCGGACGTGTACTATATATATATCTAATGTTATAATACCACTCCTTCAATGTCTGATTATATAGCGGACGTGTACTATATATATATCTAATGTTATAATACCACTCCTTCAATGTCTGATTATATAGCGGACGTGTACTATATATCTAATGTTATAATACCACTCCTTCAATGTCCGATTATATAGCGGACGTGTACTATATATATATAATGTTATAATACCACTCCTTCAATATCTGATTATATAGCGGACGTGTACTATATATATCTAATGTTATAATATAGCGGACGTGTACTATATATATATCTATTGTTATAATACCACTCCTTCAATGTCTGATTATATAGCGGACGTTTACTATATATCTAATGTTATAATACCACTCCTTCAATGTCTGATTATATAGCGGACGTGTACTATATATATATAATGTTATAATACCACTCCTTCAATGTCTGATTATATAGCGGACGTTTACTATATATCTAATGTTATAATACCACTCCTTCAATGTCTGATTATATAGCGGACGTGTACTATATATATATAATGTTATAATACCACTCCTTCAATGTCTGATTATATAGCGGACGTGTACTATATATATATATCTAATGTTATAATACCACTCCTTCAATGTCTGATTATATAGCGGACGTGTACTATATATATCTAATGTTATAATACCACTCCTTCAATGTCTGATTATATAGCGGACGTGTACTATATATATCTAATGTTATAATACCACTCCTTCAATATCTGATTATATAGCGGACGTGTACTATATATATCTAATGTTATTATATAGCGGACGTGTACTATATATATCTAATGTTATAATACCACTCCTCCAATGTCTGATTATATAGCGGACGTGTACTATATATATCTAATGTTATAATACCACTCCTTCAATGTCTGATTATATAGCGGACGTGTACTATATATATATAATGTTATAATACCACTCCTTCAATGTCTGATTATATAGCGGACGTGTACTATATATATCTAATGTTATAATACCACTCCTTCAATGTCTGATTATATAGCGGACGTGTACTATATATATCTAATGTTATAATACCACTCCTTCAATGTCTGATTATACAGCGGACGTGTACTATATATATATATCTAATGTTATAATACCACTCCTTCAATGTCTGATTATATAGCGGACGTGTACTATATATATCTAATGTTATAATACCACTCCTTCAATGTCTGATTATATAGCGGACGTGTACTATATATATCTAATGTTATAATACCACTCCTTCAATATCTGATTATATAGCGGACGTGTACTATATATATCTAATGTTATTATATAGCGGACGTGTACTATATATATCTAATGTTATAATACCACTCCTCCAATGTCTGATTATATAGCGGACGTGTACTATATATATCTAATGTTATAATACCACTCCTTCAATGTCTGATTATATAGCGGACGTGTACTATATATATATAATGTTATAATACCACTCCTTCAATGTCTGATTATATAGCGGACGTGTACTATATATATATAATGTTATAATACCACTCCTTCAATGTCTGATTATATAGCGGACGTGTACTATATATATATCTAATGTTATAATACCACTCCTTCAATGTCTGATTATATAGCGGACGTGTACTATATATATATATCTAATGTTATAATACCACTCCTTCTATATCTGATTATATAGCGGACGTGTACTATATATATAATGTTATAATACCACTCCTTCAATGTCTGATTATATAGCGGACGTGTACTATATATCTAATGTTATAATACCACTCCTTCAATGTCCGATTATATAGCGGACGTGTACTATATATATATAATGTTATAATACCACTCCTTCAATATCTGATTATATAGCGGACGTGTACTATATATATCTAATGTTATAATATAGCGGACGTGTACTATATATATATCTATTGTTATAATACCACTCCTTCAATGTCTGATTATATAGCGGACGTTTACTATATATCTAATGTTATAATACCACTCCTTCAATGTCTGATTATATAGCGGACGTGTACTATATATATATATAATGTTATAATACCACTCCTTCAATGTCTGATTATATAGCGGACGTTTACTATATATCTAATGTTATAATACCACTCCTTCAATGTCTGATTATATAGCGGACGTGTACTATATATATATATAATGTTATAATACCACTCCTTCAATGTCTGATTATACAGCGGACGTGTACTATATATATATATATCTAATGTTATAATACCACTCCTTCAATGTCTGATTATATAGCGGACGTGTACTATATATATCTAATGTTATAATACCACTCCTTCAATGTCTGATTATATAGCGGACGTGTACTATATATATCTAATGTTATAATACCACTCCTTCAATATCTGATTATATAGCGGACGTGTACTATATATATCTAATGTTATTATATAGCGGACGTGTACTATATATATCTAATGTTATAATACCACTCCTCCAATGTCTGATTATATAGCGGACGTGTACTATATATATCTAATGTTATAATACCACTCCTTCAATGTCTGATTATATAGCGGACGTGTACTATATATATATATAATGTTATAATACCACTCCTTCAATGTCTGATTATATAGCGGACGTGTACTATATATCTAATGTTATAATACCACTCCTTCAATGTCTGATTATATAGCGGACGTGTACTATATATATATATAATGTTATAATACCACTCCTTCAATGTCTGATTATACAGCGGACGTGTACTATATATATATATATCTAATGTTATAATACCACTCCTTCAATGTCTGATTATATAGCGGACGTGTACTATATATATCTAATGTTATAATACCACTCCTTCAATGTCTGATTATATAGCGGACGTGTACTATATATATCTAATGTTATAATACCACTCCTTCAATATCTGATTATATAGCGGACGTGTACTATATATATCTAATGTTATTATATAGCGGACGTGTACTATATATATCTAATGTTATAATACCACTCCTCCAATGTCTGATTATATAGCGGACGTGTACTATATA
Source organism: Pecten maximus (assembly GCF_902652985.1). NCBI lineage: Eukaryota > Metazoa > Mollusca > Bivalvia > Pectinida > Pectinidae > Pecten > Pecten maximus. The sequence goes on along the minus strand of NW_022982760.1, from coordinate 11,315 downwards.
TATCTAATGTTATAATACCACTCCTTCAATGTCTGATTATATAGCGGACGTGTACTATATATATATAATGTTATAATACCACTCCTTCAATGTCTGATTATATAGCGGACGTGTACTATATATATCTAATGTTATAATACCACTCCTTCAATGTCTGATTATATAGCGGACGTGTACTATATATATATATCTAATGTTATAATACCACTCCTTCAATGTCTGATTATATAGCGGACGTGTACTATATATATATCTAATGTTATAATACCACTCCTTCAATATCTGATTATATAGCGGACGTGTACTATATATATAATGTTATAATACCACTCCTTCAATGTCTGATTATATAGCGGACGTGTACTATATATCTAATGTTATAATACCACTCCTTCAATGTCTGATTATATAGCGGACGTGTACTATATATATATAATGTTATAATACCACTCCTTCAATATCTGATTATATAGCGGACGTGTACTATATATATCTAATGTTATAATATAGCGGACGTGTACTATATATATCTATTGTTATAATACCACTCCTTCAATGTCTGATTATATAGCGGACGTTTACTATATATCTAATGTTATAATACCACTCCTTCAATGTCTGATTATATAGCGGACGTGTACTATATATATATATAATGTTATAATACCACTCCTTCAATGTCTGATTATATAGCGGACGTTTACTATATATCTAATGTTATAATACCACTCCTTCAATGTCTGATTATATAGCGGACGTGTACTATATATATATATAATGTTATAATACCACTCCTTCAATGTCTGATTATACAGCGGACGTGTACTATATATATATATATCTAATGTTATAATACCACTCCTTCAATGTCTGATTATATAGCGGACGTGTACTATATATCTAATGTTATAATACCACTCCTTCAATGTCTGATTATATAGCGGACGTGTACTATATATATCTAATGTTATAATACCACTCCTTCAATATCTGATTATATAGCGGACGTGTACTATATATATCTAATGTTATAATATAGCGGACGTGTACTATATATATATCTATTGTTATAATACCACTCCTTCAATGTCTGATTATATAGCGGACGTTTACTATATATCTAATGTTATAATACCACTCCTTCAATGTCTGATTATATAGCGGACGTGTACTATATATATATAATGTTATAATACCACTCCTTCAATGTCTGATTATATAGCGGACGTTTACTATATATCTAATGTTATAATACCACTCCTTCAATGTCTGATTATATAGCGGACGTGTACTATATATATATAATGTTATAATACCACTCCTTCAATGTCTGATTATACAGCGGACGTGTACTATATATATATATATCTAATGTTATAATACCACTCCTTCAATGTCTGATTATATAGCGGACGTGTACTATATATATCTAATGTTATAATACCACTCCTTCAATGTCTGATTATATAGCGGACGTGTACTATATATATCTAATGTTATAATACCACTCCTTCAATATCTGATTATATAGCGGACGTGTACTATATATATCTAATGTTATTATATAGCGGACGTGTACTATATATATCTAATGTTATAATACCACTCCTCCAATGTCTGATTATATAGCGGACGTGTACTATATATCTAATGTTATAATACCACTCCTTCAATGTCTGATTATATAGCGGACGTGTACTATATATATATAATGTTATAATACCACTCCTTCAATGTCTGATTATATAGCGGACGTGTACTATATATATCTAATGTTATAATACCACTCCTTCAATGTCTGATTATATAGCGGACGTGTACTATATATATCTAATGTTATAATACCACTCCTTCAATGTCTGATTATATAGCGGACGTGTACTATATATATATATATCTAATGTTATAATACCACTCCTTCAATGTCTGATTATATAGCGGACGTGTACTATATATATCTAATGTTATAATACCACTCCTTCAATGTCTGATTATATAGCGGACGTGTACTATATATATCTAATGTTATAATACCACTCCTTCAATATCTGATTATATAGCGGACGTGTACTATATATATCTAATGTTATTATATAGCGGACGTGTACTATATATATCTAATGTTATAATACCACTCCTCCAATGTCTGATTATATAGCGGACGTGTACTATATATATCTAATGTTATAATACCACTCCTTCAATGTCTGATTATATAGCGGACGTGTACTATATATATATAATGTTATAATACCACTCCTTCAATGTCTGATTATATAGCGGACGTGTACTATATATATCTAATGTTATAATACCACTCCTTCAATGTCTGATTATATAGCGGACGTGTACTATATATATATATCTAATGTTATAATACCACTCCTTCAATGTCTGATTATATAGCGGACGTGTACTATATATATATATCTAATGTTATAATACCACTCCTTCTATATCTGATTATATAGCGGACGTGTACTATATATATAATGTTATAATACCACTCCTTCAATGTCTGATTATATAGCGGACGTGTACTATATATCTAATGTTATAATACCACTCCTTCAATGTCCGATTATATAGCGGACGTGTACTATATATATATAATGTTATAATACCACTCCTTCAATATCTGATTATATAGCGGACGTGTACTATATATATCTAATGTTATAATATAGCGGACGTGTACTATATATATCTAATGTTATAATACCACTCCTTCAATGTCTGATTATATAGCGGACGTTTACTATATATCTAATGTTATAATACCACTCCTTCAATGTCTGATTATATAGCGGACGTGTACTATATATATATATAATGTTATAATACCACTCCTTCAATGTCTGATTATATAGCGGACGTTTACTATATATCTAATGTTATAATACCACTCCTTCAATGTCTGATTATATAGCGGACGTGTACTATATATATATATAATGTTATAATACCACTCCTTCAATGTCTGATTATACAGCGGACGTGTACTATATATATATATATCTAATGTTATAATACCACTCCTTCAATGTCTGATTATATAGCGGACGTGTACTATATATATCTAATGTTATAATACCACTCCTTCAATGTCTGATTATATAGCGGACGTGTACTATATATATCTAATGTTATAATACCACTCCTTCAATATCTGATTATATAGCGGACGTGTACTATATATATCTAATGTTATTATATAGCGGACGTGTACTATATATATCTAATGTTATAATACCACTCCTCCAATGTCTGATTATATAGCGGACGTGTACTATATATATCTAATGTTATAATACCACTCCTTCAATGTCTGATTATATAGCGGACGTGTACTATATATATATAATGTTATAATACCACTCCTTCAATGTCTGATTATATAGCGGACGTGTACTATATATATCTAATGTTATAATACCACTCCTTCAATGTCTGATTATATAGCGGACGTGTACTATATATATATAATGTTATAATACCACTCCTTCAATGTCTGATTATATAGCGGACGTGTACTATATATATATCTAATGTTATAATACCACTCCTTCAATGTCTGATTATATAGCGGACGTGTACTATATATATCTAATGTTATAATACCACTCCTTCAATGTCTGATTATATAGCGGACGTGTACTATATATATCTAATGTTATAATACCACTCCTTCAATGTCTGATTATATAGCGGACGTGTACTATATATATCTAATGTTATAATACCACTCCTTCAATGTCTGATTATATAGCGGACGTGTACTATATATATCTAATGTTATAATACCACTCCTTCAATGTCTGATTATATAGCGGACGTGTACTATATATATATATAATGTTATAATACCACTCCTTCAATGTCTGATTATACAGCGGACGTGTACTATATATATATATCTAATGTTATAATACCACTCCTTCAATGTCTGATTATATAGCGGACGTGTACTATATATATCTAATGTTATAATACCACTCCTTCAATGTCTGATTATATAGCGGACGTGTACTATATATATCTAATGTTATAATACCACTCCTTCAATATCTGATTATATAGCGGACGTGTACTATATATATCTAATGTTATTATATAGCGGACGTGTACTATATATATCTAATGTTATAATACCACTCCTCCAATGTCTGATTATATAGCGGACGTGTACTATATATCTAATGTTATAATACCACTCCTTCAATGTCTGATTATATAGCGGACGTGTACTATATATATATAATGTTATAATACCACTCCTTCAATGTCTGATTATATAGCGGACGTGTACTATATATATCTAATGTTATAATACCACTCCTTCAATGTCTGATTATATAGCGGACGTGTACTATATATATATCTAATGTTATAATACCACTCCTTCAATGTCTGATTATACAGCGGACGTGTACTATATATATATATATCTAATGTTATAATACCACTCCTTCAATGTCTGATTATATAGCGGACGTGTACTATATATATCTAATGTTATAATACCACTCCTTCAATGTCTGATTATATAGCGGACGTGTACTATATATATCTAATGTTATAATACCACTCCTTCAATATCTGATTATATAGCGGACGTGTACTATATATATCTAATGTTATTATATAGCGGACGTGTACTATATATATCTAATGTTATAATACCACTCCTCCAATGTCTGATTATATAGCGGACGTGTACTATATATATCTAATGTTATAATACCACTCCTTCAATGTCTGATTATATAGCGGACGTGTACTATATATATATAATGTTATAATACCACTCCTTCAATGTCTGATTATATAGCGGACGTGTACTATATATATCTAATGTTATAATACCACTCCTTCAATGTCTGATTATATAGCGGACGTGTACTATATATATATATCTAATGTTATAATACCACTCCTTCAATGTCTGATTATATAGCGGACGTGTACTATATATATATATCTAATGTTATAATACCACTCCTTCTATATCTGATTATATAGCGGACGTGTACTATATATATAATGTTATAATACCACTCCTTCAATGTCTGATTATATAGCGGACGTGTACTATATATATCTAATGTTATAATACCACTCCTTCAATGTCTGATTATATAGCGGACGTGTACTATATATATATAATGTTATAATACCACTCCTTCAATATCTGATTATATAGCGGACGTGTACTATATATATCTAATGTTATAATATAGCGGACGTGTACTATATATATCTAATGTTATAATACCACTCCTTCAATGTCTGATTATATAGCGGACGTTTACTATATATCTAATGTTATAATACCACTCCTTCAATGTCTGATTATATAGCGGACGTGTACTATATATATATATAATGTTATAATACCACTCCTTCAATGTCTGATTATATAGCGGACGTTTACTATATATATCTAATGTTATAATACCACTCCTTCAATGTCTGATTATATAGCGGACGTGTACTATATATATATATAATGTTATAATACCACTCCTTCAATGTCTGATTATACAGCGGACGTGTACTATATATATATATATCTAATGTTATAATACCACTCCTTCAATGTCTGATTATATAGCGGACGTGTACTATATATATCTAATGTTATAATACCACTCCTTCAATGTCTGATTATATAGCGGACGTGTACTATATATATCTAATGTTATAATACCACTCCTTCAATATCTGATTATATAGCGGACGTGTACTATATATATCTAATGTTATTATATAGCGGACGTGTACTATATATATCTAATGTTATAATACCACTCCTCCAATGTCTGATTATATAGCGGACGTTTACTATATATCTAATGTTATAATACCACTCCTTCAATGTCTGATTATATAGCGGACGTGTACTATATATATATATAATGTTATAATACCACTCCTTCAATGTCTGATTATATAGCGGACGTGTACTATATATATCTAATGTTATAATACCACTCCTTCAATGTCTGATTATATAGCGGACGTGTACTATATATATATATAATGTTATAATACCACTCCTTCAATGTCTGATTATACAGCGGACGTGTACTATATATATATATCTAATGTTATAATACCACTCCTTCAATGTCTGATTATATAGCGGACGTGTACTATATATATCTAATGTTATAATACCACTCCTTCAATGTCTGATTATATAGCGGACGTGTACTATATATATCTAATGTTATAATACCACTCCTTCAATATCTGATTATATAGCGGACGTGTACTATATATATCTAATGTTATTATATAGCGGACGTGTACTATATATATCTAATGTTATAATACCACTCCTCCAATGTCTGATTATATAGCGGACGTGTACTATATATATCTAATGTTATAATACCACTCCTTCAATGTCTGATTATATAGCGGACGTGTACTATATATATATAATGTTATAATACCACTCCTTCAATGTCTGATTATATAGCGGACGTGTACTATATATATCTAATGTTATAATACCACTCCTTCAATGTCTGATTATATAGCGGACGTGTACTATATATATCTAATGTTATAATACCACTCCTTCAATGTCTGATTATATAGCGGACGTGTACTATATATATATATCTAATGTTATAATACCACTCCTTCAATGTCTGATTATATAGCGGACGTGTACTATATATATCTAATGTTATAATACCACTCCTTCAATGTCTGATTATATAGCGGACGTGTACTATATATATCTAATGTTATAATACCACTCCTTCAATGTCTGATTATATAGCGGACGTGTACTATATATATCTAATGTTATAATACCACTCCTTCAATGTCTGATTATATAGCGGACGTGTACTATATATATCTAATGTTATAATATAGCGGACGTGTACTATATATATCTATGTTATAATACCACTCCTTCAATGTCTGATTATATAGCGGACGTTTACTATATATATCTAATGTTATAATACCACTCCTTCAATGTCTGATTATATAGCGGACGTGTACTATATATATATAATGTTATAATACCACTCCTTCAATGTCTGATTATATAGCGGACGTTTACTATATATCTAATGTTATAATACCACTCCTTCAATGTCTGATTATATAGCGGACGTGTACTATATATATATATAATGTTATAATACCACTCCTTCAATGTCTGATTATACAGCGGACGTGTACTATATATATATCTAATGTTATAATACCACTCCTTCAATGTCTGATTATATAGCGGACGTGTACTATATATATCTAATGTTATAATACCACTCCTTCAATGTCTGATTATATAGCGGACGTGTACTATATATATCTAATGTTATAATACCACTCCTTCAATATCTGATTATATAGCGGACGTGTACTATATATATCTAATGTTATAATATAGCGGACGTGTACTATATATATATCTAATGTTATAATACCACTCCTTCAATGTCTGATTATATAGCGGACGTGTACTATATATATCTAATGTTATAATACCACTCCTTCAATGTCTGATTATATAGCGGACGTGTACTATATATATATAATGTTATAATACCACTCCTTCAATGTCTGATTATATAGCGGACGTGTACTATATATCTAATGTTATAATACCACTCCTTCAATGTCTGATTATATAGCGGACGTGTACTATATATATATAATGTTATAATACCACTCCTTCAATGTCTGATTATACAGCGGACGTGTACTATATATATATATCTAATGTTATAATACCACTCCTTCAATGTCTGATTATATAGCGGACGTGTACTATATATCTAATGTTATAATACCACTCCTTCAATGTCTGATTATATAGCGGACGTGTACTATATATATCTAATGTTATAATACCACTCCTTCAATATCTGATTATATAGCGGACGTGTACTATATATATCTAATGTTATTATATAGCGGACGTGTACTATATATATCTAATGTTATAATACCACTCCTCCAATGTCTGATTATATAGCGGACGTGTACTATATATATCTAATGTTATAATACCACTCCTTCAATGTCTGATTATATAGCGGACGTGTACTATATATATATAATGTTATAATACCACTCCTTCAATGTCTGATTATATAGCGGACGTGTACTATATATATCTAATGTTATAATACCACTCCTTCAATGTCTGATTATATAGCGGACGTGTACTATATATATATCTAATGTTATAATACCACTCCTTCAATGTCTGATTATATAGCGGACGTGTACTATATATATATATCTAATGTTATAATACCACTCCTTCAATGTCTGATTATATAGCGGACGTGTACTATATATATAATGTTATAATACCACTCCTTCAATGTCTGATTATATAGCGGACGTGTACTATATATCTAATGTTATAATACCACTCCTTCAATGTCCGATTATATAGCGGACGTGTACTATATATATATAATGTTATAATACCACTCCTTCAATATCTGATTATATAGCGGACGTGTACTATATATATCTAATGTTATAATATAGCGGACGTGTACTATATATATCTAATGTTATAATACCACTCCTTCAATGTCTGATTATATAGCGGACGTTTACTATATATCTAATGTTATAATACCACTCCTTCAATGTCTGATTATATAGCGGACGTGTACTATATATATATAATGTTATAATACCACTCCTTCAATGTCTGATTATATAGCGGACGTGTACTATATATATCTAATGTTATAATACCACTCCTTCAATGTCTGATTATATAGCGGACGTGTACTATATATATATATAATGTTATAATACCACTCCTTCAATGTCTGATTATATAGCGGACGTGTACTATATATATATCTAATGTTATAATACCACTCCTTCAATGTCTGATTATATAGCGGACGTGTACTATATATATCTAATGTTATAATACCACTCCTTCAATGTCTGATTATATAGCGGACGTGTACTATATATCTAATGTTATAATACCACTCCTTCAATATCTGATTATATAGCGGACGTGTACTATATATATCTAATGTTATTATATAGCGGACGTGTACTATATATATCTAATGTTATAATACCACTCCTCCAATGTCTGATTATATAGCGGACGTGTACTATATATATCTAATGTTATAATACCACTCCTTCAATGTCTGATTATATAGCGGACGTGTACTATATATATATAATGTTATAATACCACTCCTTCAATGTCTGATTATATAGCGGACGTGTACTATATATATCTAATGTTATAATACCACTCCTTCAATGTCTGATTATATAGCGGACGTTTACTATATATCTAATGTTATAATACCACTCCTTCAATGTCTGATTATACAGCGGACGTGTACTATATATATATATCTAATGTTATAATACCACTCCTTCAATGTCTGATTATATAGCGGACGTGTACTATATATATCTAATGTTATAATACCACTCCTTCAATGTCTGATTATATAGCGGACGTGTACTATATATATCTAATGTTATAATACCACTCCTTCAATATCTGATTATATAGCGGACGTGTACTATATATATCTAATGTTATTATATAGCGGACGTGTACTATATATATCTAATGTTATAATACCACTCCTCCAATGTCTGATTATATAGCGGACGTGTACTATATATATCTAATGTTATAATACCACTCCTTCAATGTCTGATTATATAGCGGACGTGTACTATATATATATAATGTTATAATACCACTCCTTCAATGTCTGATTATATAGCGGACGTGTACTATATATATCTAATGTTATAATACCACTCCTTCAATGTCTGATTATATAGCGGACGTGTACTATATATATATATCTAATGTTATAATACCACTCCTTCAATGTCTGATTATATAGCGGACGTGTACTATATATATATATCTAATGTTATAATACCACTCCTTCTATATCTGATTATATAGCGGACGTGTACTATATATATAATGTTATAATACCACTCCTTCAATGTCTGATTATATAGCGGACGTGTACTATATATATCTAATGTTATAATACCACTCCTTCAATGTCCGATTATATAGCGGACGTGTACTATATATATATAATGTTATAATACCACTCCTTCAATATCTGATTATATAGCGGACGTGTACTATATATATCTAATGTTATAATATAGCGGACGTGTACTATATATATATCTATTGTTATAATACCACTCCTTCAATGTCTGATTATATAGCGGACGTTTACTATATATCTAATGTTATAATACCACTCCTTCAATGTCTGATTATATAGCGGACGTGTACTATATATATATAATGTTATAATACCACTCCTTCAATGTCTGATTATATAGCGGACGTGTACTATATATCTAATGTTATAATACCACTCCTTCAATGTCTGATTATATAGCGGACGTGTACTATATATATATATAATGTTATAATACCACTCCTTCAATGTCTGATTATACAGCGGACGTGTACTATATATATATATCTAATGTTATAATACCACTCCTTCAATGTCTGATTATATAGCGGACGTGTACTATATATATCTAATGTTATAATACCACTCCTTCAATGTCTGATTATATAGCGGACGTGTACTATATATATCTAATGTTATAATACCACTCCTTCAATATCTGATTATATAGCGGACGTGTACTATATATATCTAATGTTATTATATAGCGGACGTGTACTATATATATCTAATGTTATAATACCACTCCTCCAATGTCTGATTATATAGCGGACGTGTACTATATATATCTAATGTTATAATACCACTCCTTCAATGTCTGATTATATAGCGGACGTGTACTATATATATATAATGTTATAATACCACTCCTTCAATGTCTGATTATATAGCGGACGTGTACTATATATATCTAATGTTATAATACCACTCCTTCAATGTCTGATTATATAGCGGACGTGTACTATATATCTAATGTTATAATACCACTCCTTCAATGTCTGATTATATAGCGGACGTGTACTATATATATATATCTAATGTTATAATACCACTCCTTCAATGTCTGATTATATAGCGGACGTGTACTATATATATCTAATGTTATAATACCACTCCTTCAATGTCTGATTATATAGCGGACGTGTACTATATATATCTAATGTTATAATACCACTCCTTCAATGTCTGATTATATAGCGGACGTGTACTATATATATATCTAATGTTATTATATAGCGGACGTGTACTATATATATCTAATGTTATAATACCACTCCTCCAATGTCTGATTATATAGCGGACGTGTACTATACA
>NW_022982759.1:0-26549 GCF_902652985.1 Pecten maximus | reverse complement strand
CATTGCATTTGTGTAGATACTTCGTCTTTTGCATCGCTTGGTTTTAATTTGAAAGGCGACGAAAAGCTGGTTGTAGCCATAGTTGTTTAATTAACCATGTTCATTAAGTTTATGTACTGGATGTTACCAATGTTTACAGATGTCACGCCGAATCCGCTGTCGTTTTTGCTCATGTTGAGAAGAAGATTGCATTTTTTGGTGCCGTTTTTTCGATCCAGCAAATGCGACATAGGGTATATCAACTATTTAAGATTTAAAAACTACAATTATTTATAACTATAAACATACACATTTATCTTTTCTACACATGATACTTTGTTTACTCTCCAACTTTGCAGTCTCGTTCCCCCCATCGGCTGTCAAACATAAAAATCTTTAAAGTGAAATAAAGGGGAAGTAACTCTGACTGACTGCATTCAAAAATAACAAAGTTTGATGTCGGTTCACATGCACATAGAGTATGTGTTTACACGGACGACTTGTAGGTATTTCTTAGTTGTATATAAAACTGATTTGATAGTTTTAACATATTTTATTGACAAAAAATGACAAAGTGATTAGTCAGTAAGTTTTACTAACTTATAAATATGAAACTGTGTGTGATCATTACTCATTAGAATTGATATTGACGTTTCTTTAATTAAACTCTTTAGTATTCTTTAATTATCTTACACAAAATATCCCTCTTTTGGTTCAAAATGTATTGTCTATTCACTCAGTACATGGTATACGTCAAGATTCTTTGTAATAAGACATTTTTATGCATATTTCATTATTCATAGCGATAATTACGGTACTTGGAGATTCTGCTGACTTTCATTTTAGTTCTATTAATAGATTGTCGGGGTATCTCTTTAGGTATATAGATACCAAATTAACCGTCATACATACATATTTATCTTTTTAGACACCTACCTATGTACAAAGTACTTATGGATTTTAACCTTATAAATAATCTCAATTCGAGGTTACATGCGCTCGAGACGTTCCAGAAAGATTGGTTAACATTGCGGCGTGATTAACAATATATATCTAAAACACGATTTTGAAATGAAACTTGATTTATATGAAAGATTTAAACTTTATGATGTTTCAGAACGTGTACGCGATAGACACGCGCTGATTGTATATATATATTCTTACTTATACGTGTTTGCATTTAAACTAATTAAGTAGTTGGAATACCATCCCGTTTATTAACCGAGATACATACAAATATTATACATGTTAACAATGTCGTATGTGTCACGTTAATTAAAAAAAAGTTTCCTTGTAAAAATCGTTGATGCTATATTTCTCATTTTATTAAATGATGACGCCGAATTTAAAACGACTCAGCACTCAGTCGTGTATTCTAACATATTAAACTAACACTCTTTATATTACGCACATTCGAAGCCAACCAATCTTTTTAACACACACTTCTTTATCACATACCATTGTTGAATTGGGATGGGGGATGAATGGTAGTTTTGTGGTTGATTATCATAGTTTGAATGAAGTGTTCGTTGGCTGGTTAGCAACCCATCAATTTACCACAAAAGCGAAAAGATATTTAATTAAAACTGACATTTTTCTTTTCAAACTTCTTGCATAAACACCCATTTATAGTAAATGTAGACTGCGGTATAACTTTAAGTAATGAAAATGGACACAAAATGGCTTGTCACTTAACTCTCGTAATAATGATAAAGTTAGATTGTTTCGTAATCAATATCGTCGGAGAGAACATGGAGCTGTCAGACCGTCTTGCATTTAGACACATCAATTCGCTTTGGTGCATGAATATACAAAAAAAACAACAAGAAAAACAAAAAAAAAACAAAAAAAAAACAAGTTGACCGCCCACTGGAACCTCAAGGATTATTTCATTGATTCAACGTAAGAGCCAGGGCTGGTGACAACGGAACCATTAGGTATATCAAGATATTGGGAACATGTCTTTAAATATCTGTCAAAAGGGACATAATTAATAATCATTAGGTTGGGGAACCATGAATGTAACTATTTGGAAACAGGAAGTTAAAAAAAAACCGGGAAATTGTATTATCACGCCTGGCGTCTTCTGACGAGTCCGAATGGAAAATTTTACACATTTAATTTTGTTAAGATTGTATGTAATAATAATATCTATATATGAACATGTATTGTATCAACTTTTTTGTTTCATTTCTTTATGTAACCCTGGTAAATACTAGCCGCAATATATCGCTCGGCTAGAGCGATCTTCTCTTTAGCTCGATCGTTTGAGCGTAAGACTAGTAAGCCAGAGGTCCCGGGTTCGATCCCTAGCGGAGGCAGTGATTTATATTTAATTAATCATGTGCTCTGTTACATTGGCGCCCATGTAGGGACACGGGGAAAATACTCAGGATTGCTCCTCAAGCATCGCTGTTACTCCTGGAAACTCGAGGACGAGTTCTTTCCTGGAGGGGGAGTATGTAACCCTGGTAAATACTAGCCGCAATATATCGCTCGGCTAGAGATATCTTCTCTTTAGCTCGATCGGTCGAGCGTAAGCCAGAGGTAGCGGAGGCAGTGATTTAAATTTTAATTAATCATGTGCTCTGTTACATTGGCGCCCATGTAGGGACACGGCGAAAATACTCAGGATTGCTCCACAAGCATCGCTGTTACTCCCGGAAACTCGAGGACGAGTTCTTTCCTGGAGGGGGAGTATGTAACCCTGGTAAATACTAGCCGCAATATACCGCTCGGCTAGAGAGATCTTCTCTTTAGCTTGATCGGTCGAGCGTAAGCCAGAGGTAGCGGAGGCAGTGATTTAAATTTTAATTAATCATGTGCTCTGTTACATTTACGTTATTAGAAGTATGTATGTATATCGTAAATCTGTGATCTCCGTCACTGATCATGTCGTCAACGGTTCAAGACGAATCGTTATACAAATATTTTCCTTTGTGCCCACACATTCCAATGTCCTTCTAACCCAGTCACCTTGACATTTGACCTCTACATGTCTCAGATAAGAATTCGTATCTGAATGTACTGTTGTTTCATTCGACGTGTGTTTTGATAACAATAGTTTACAAATATATTTATACCTTATATATATTATCTACATTTCTTTCTCCGTGTCACCAGGGGAAAGGAGGATGGGAGCTATATTGTAGGGCGGGGTGTTGGTTGTGGCCCGGATGTTACTGATTTATCTAAAGGGAGGTGATGTTTCATCAATATAAATATATAACATAGTAACACAAATGACGAAGGAAGACAACTTTTTGACTCGTCCCCTGACCGGGCCTCGAACTCACGATCTACGGCCTAGCCGCAGCTTATACCACTGCGCCACATCGTTAAAAAAAGAACGTTTCAATGACGCAGTGATGGTCGGCCCGATACCCTGACATGATCATGGTGGAAGTCGTCTATTTAATTAGATGATATGAATACCTGGATCGCAATGTATTTACATACATGGATACGAATTGTACATTTCTCTCGTTACAACTACGACAGGAAATTATATACATAAAATGTGTCTCTTTGTTTGCCGTGAATTTGCATGGGTATTGTTACATTGTAAAATGAACGAGGCGATGTGTGCTGTACATGGTGATACCAACATGCTTTTTTTGGCTCAGTTGGTAGAGTCGGGAGTTTGCTTGGTTTTAGTTTGGTATTGTTTAAGGGTCATCTAAATACTTCTATTTAGATACAGTAAGAAACATATTTTATTTAACGTCATATTAACAGCCAGGGTTATTTAAGGACGTGTCAGGTTTTGGAGGTGGAGGAATGCCGGTGAAAAACCACCAGCCTACGGCCAGTACCAGGTAACTACCCCACGTAGGATTCGAACTCTCGACCCAGAGGTGAAGGGCTAGTGATAAAGTGTCGGGATACCTCAACTACTCGGCCACCGCGGCCCCTGTTAAAAACTATATAGGCTTATTATCGTTACTCTGACAAAATTTAGCAAAAACAACACAATCAATTTCTAGAATCTATCAGGTATAATTGTGACCTTGCTTTTTAAGTGCAATTTTTTAAACCGGTTGGCAGTTTTGCCAAAATGTACGAAAAAATGAAAGATACAACCATCTCGTTATATTATGCCTGTAATAGAGGTATTTGAATTGTATACATTTACATCGTTTGGAACTTGAAATTGAAACTGTGAATAATATTACACAAATATAAAATATAGGGAGGTATTTCAGTAAATCAAAATGCTCGAATAGTAAGAATATTACTTTCAAGACAAATACACTGTAGATAAACTATTGAAATTGGCACTTTTCTCTCTCTCTCTCTCTCTCTCTCTCTCTCTCTCTCTCTCTCTCTCTCTCTCTCTCTCAGAAATCTGCACTTTTTACCTCATCGGGTCGGACTGGTCAGAGTTTCTCATAAGGTACATATACATTATATAAGTCGAGCGCTAGTTAAAATTAGTTATACAGTTCAGTGTTTTTCAGCACACCAGCAAATCAGGTACAAATTATATCATAGATGATATGCAGTGCCAGGACCTATCAAACAACATTTATTCCGGGGTCCTGATTAAGGAAGACCTCAAATATGTATTTTAGGCAAATGTGTAACTCACACAAATGTGTACTTCAGAAAAAATTGTGTACTTTAAACAAATGTGTACTTTAAACAAATGTGAACTTTAGACAAATGTGTACTTTAGACAAATGTGTATTTCAGACAAACGTGTATTTCAGACAAATGTGAACTTTACACAAGTATGCAGTTTATACAAATGTGTATTTCAAACAAATGTGTACTTTAGACAAATGTGTATTTGAGACAAAGATGTATTTTAAGCAAATGTGTATTTTAAACAAAGATGTATTTTAAGCAAATGTGTATTTTAGACAAATGTGAACTTTACACAAATATGCGGTTAAGACTAATGTGTATTTTAGACAAATGCGTACTTAGGCAAATGTTTACTCTATAAATGTGTACCGAAGACAAATGTGTACAGAAGACAAATGTGTACTTGAGACAAATGTGTACATTTGGTTTATCTTGTACGTAAGTATCAAATTGGATTTAAAGACAATATGCAGTCAAAAGAAGAAAGATACATATAGTTTCTTTAAATACTTGAAATATAAACTGCTTTCGACGTCATTTTGTTTCTAAACTGCGTTCTTATTTAAAGACATAGGGTCACGTGAAAAATACATGTCCAGTTTTCAGGAATACAACTCAAGTTGAATAAATAAACTAAAACAATATCTTACCTTTTTGTTTTCAATTCGTGTTTAAAGAGATATTGACGACTGTTTTTGGCTAAATCATTATTATCGTACCAATAATGATTACCTGTCAATTTTTAGCATACAAAATGATTGCATTTCTTGTCTAATATCATGGGAATGGACCGTGTTTTTGTGAATATACATCTTTGATCAAATGAATATAAGATTATCCAATATCGATCTTTTTAATTAGATCATCAATTAACAAATGGTTGATTAACTCAACATCCAATCTGCACTTTATGAAACAGAGGCTACAAATTAATTTAAAAGATAATTGTCCCATGCACATGACGTAATAAGAAAAGATCACCTGCCCCGTCTCTCAAACAGGCCAAGGGAGCTAACTCCGTAAGGACGGAGCACGAGTGATGTCCTCCACTTTAGCCTACCTAATGAACGTAAACCCGTTGGGGTTGATCTTTTTAGTTGGCGGGTCATTATGATCTCAGAAGATGTAGTAGTACACTTTTAACTACAAACTCACTTATTGATAAGAGAAACCTGACTGAGAAAAGTACAAAGTCTAACTCAGATGAATACAGTAGTCAAACTTTACTTTAAATATTGATCAAATGCACCACTGTGAATCCTTCGTTTAGCGAACTGTAACGCTCGCCATCGATGTGTGATTCGTCGTGAGTTTTTGCTCATATCAAGTGATCATAACAGCGTAACGGTTATCTTTATTATCAGATAGACTCCCTGACGACATCCGCTTTAAAGCACGATTATGCATGCGTGGTCCCAAATAATGACTGCAAATGATGTATTCACAGTTGTTTATGAACTAAACAGCATTCGATAATTGTTGTAATTTGAAGTTTAACTATTTTAACTGTTTCTGAGTAAGACTTTGCACATGTCTCAGTCAGATTGTTCTTACAGATAAGTGATTTTGTAGCTAACAGTGCACTTCTATCTTCTGTGATCTTGATGGCCCGCCATCTTACCATTCCCTAACGGGTACAGGACACTGAAACTATCTGGTATACTGAAGTGTAATTGCCGTGTTTAGAAAACGTCACCAAGGCTCAAGCTTCGTGATTTATTCAGTATTTGTACCATTTCCAGTTGCCAAACAAAGCGATGGAAATGTATTCTACTTAAAACTGGATGGTTCAATGGTGCATTATTTAGGTGATTTCCCAATACATTCAATCATTGATTCGAACTCTCAACATAACATTTCAGACAGGTATGTTATAAACACTCTACAATGGAGACAAGGACGCTGCTACTTCATATATTGGCGTTCCTAACTGGGGTACTCATAGCATCCTGTAGAGCACAGGCGGATTTTAGACAATTCATTTTCGGGAGGACGATATGTTGCGTTACTCCTGTGAATGTGATATTTGGAATTTCTCCTCTAGACTGTGTCAGCCGATGTTTATCTCAACCAGACTGTACTGTCATAAGCTACCAGAGAAAGACTTTACAGTGTAGACTTTTCCCCATCGAACCGAACGACTCCACTTTTGAGGAATATGACGCAAGTTTTGTTATGGCCTTCATGAACCGGTGGTCTGAGGTAGATACACATGTATGTTTATTTACAAGGATCACGAGGAAATGTAACATCAATTATAAATTTTCTCATATCAATGCTCCATGTATTTTCATACCGTTCGCTATTTTTTGTTCTCTTGAGTGGTTTGCGCAGGTTAAACTATTGTAAAACCTACGGAAAACATCCAAACGCCAAAAAATATCAAAATTGACGTCAATTTTTGTTGTTGATAATTTCGATATTTGTCGCTATTTTTTGTTCTCTAGATTGGTGTTCACTGGTTTAAACTCTTACAAAACCTACGGAAAACACCCAAACACCATAAACAATCAAAATTAAGGTCAATTTTGTTTTGTTTTTTGTTTATTTGTTTTTTTGTTGTTTTTGTTGTTGTTTTTTTTCATATTTGTCGCTATTTTTCTTCTCTAGATTGGTGTTCGCTGGTTTAAACTATTACAAAACCTACGGAAAACATCCTAACACCAAAAGTAATAAAAAATAACGACAATTTTTGTTTGCTTTACTGTGTTTTTTGATACCATGACTTTTCAATGAAGATATATTAATTAGTCATTAAATGACAATAATTTATCATGCTTTTGTCTTCACTAGAATCTGATATCTCCCTGTAGCCGAAATCTGTGTTCGGGGCTGTCAAGGTGCGCTGTCCGTGCTGACGGAACCCCACATTGTATCACATCTGGTAGGTCTATTAAAGCCACCATAACATACTCACAAAACGGCGATTTCTTCTGATAATTATTGAAATGGTTTTCAGGACCCAAACAACTCAATATTTACTATCAATTTTTGATAGTGACTCCATCCATTCAATGCTCATTTTCAAGATGAAATGATGAGAATTTACGTCAAATTAATGTTTGAAGTTTTTGCTACCTGAAAAATTATGTTTTTTTTTATACAAATGATTTATGATGTTATTGTATAGGTTTAATGGCATATAAGAGCACACGTGTAGTCAAAAGATGGACGGGGAAACCCCCATTTTGGGAACTCCCGACCTTTTTACCTCTAGTTCTACGTCATTCTATATACATGTATATATTTTTTGTATTTCAAGTCTTTAAACATCACTCTTTATTCACGTATATAGAAAGAATATATTCCATATGCTAATTACCCAATACAGTAGCTACAAACTTCATAAAGACATTTCATTAGGGACTTGGTTCAAGTGAAGCAACAACTAATTGTATGGTTGGTGATCCGAAGATAGAGATTTGAATTTCCTGTCGTAGTTGTACCGAGAGAAATATATATAATATATGTACAATTCGTATCCATGTATGTAAATACATTGCGATCCAGGTATTCTATATCACCTTATAGACGACTTCCACAATGATCATGTCAGGGTATCGGGCCGACCATCACTGCGCCATTGAAACGTTCTTTTTAAGAACGCCGATGTGGCGCAGCGGTATAGGCTGCGGATATTTCTGGCTAGGCGATTGGGTGCCGTAGATCGTGAGTTCGAGGCCCGGTCAGGGCACGAGTCAAAAAGTTGTCTTCCTTCGTCATTTGTGTTTCTAAGCTATATATATATATAAATATAGTTCACCTTGATATATACGGGTGTTCTTCATAGCAACCAAAACTTCACATTCATGTGTTGCACTTCATGTTACTGAACACTTCATGTAGGTTTTGGTTAGAGCTAATTTTAATCCATGACATGCTATCAAAAACTGTGTCAAGTTAAATGTCAGTCTCTTGGATCACATAAATGACAAAATAAAAAAATCTCTTAATTTCACATCACATGTTAAAGAAAATGTTCCATGACTTTCAGGCGAAAACGATAACCAATGGACCAAAATTTACGAGACAGACAAGGATGGGATTGTGATTTCTGGAAAACTTGATGACCTGAAAGCTGCCTTTCGATCCGCTCCCGATGTACGGATATATGTTCCATCCTGGAATCGGACCTTCAACATTGATTCGACAAATATGGACAACATGGAAGAAAACGCGACCTTTTGTTCACAGTCTTTGTTCCACGTCGTCAAGACAGCTTGGGACACATTCTCAGAGACAGCAATACGTATGTTTTATCTATTCTGTTCAACGGGATTTTACCAGAAGAAAGAGTATCGTATTGGAGATAATTTCCATTCTTACGATTCAGATGACATTGGCTTTGTTGGCATGGCATGGTTTACAAGGTAGGAATTATATTTCCTTTCAGCTCAATGTTCTTCATTTTAGCTTTACCTAATTTTATTGTATCGTTACGTGATAATAACAGAACGATAAAAACAAGCAGCTAAATTCACAACATAAACTAATGCTAAATACAAAACTAAGCAAGTTACAGAGATAATTCACAATTACAATTAAATGGTGTATAAGGTGGTGTATCAAATCAACAATGTCAATTACTTATCTTATAACAGCTGTTCTTACGTAATCCTTCCTATCCGTTTCTCAGAATTAAAAATGTTTATTAATCCCACAGTTCACGGCTCCAGGCAATTAACAATCTAATATCATTCATGTACAACATGTAACTCTCCTTGACAATTGTAATCCAGTTATGAAAAACAATTTGTCTCTCGTAGTATTTATACTATATTACCAAATCTTACAAATACATTCTCCAACTTTATCTTTTCTGGAATTCTCTAGACGCTTCTTGTAAACAACCATTTGTCAATAAACACTAAAAACTTGTAAACAAAACATTATATCTTCCAGAATGTTCTAAATAGGTCTAGGGCCTTTTAAGAGTTATTTTCCTTGAGTAAACCACAAACATACATCTTGGATTTTTGTCGTTTAAGCACTGGTATATATAACAATATTGTTTTTAAGTATGAGTTTGATTGTCGTTAAACTTTTTTAAATCATTCAAAGTCGGGATGACTGATTTAGAAATGCAGATAAAAAGCAAAGAGAGCGGGGAAATAGTCAATTTTGATTTGTCTGATCATTGCACAACGACGAGAAAAATGCGATTACTCTCAACGCCTCACATTAGTCGCCTCCTAAAGGAAAAGAGTTCTAGCCCCTTTTCTAGTTTTCGAATGATCCAACAGAAAAAGGAAAAAGAGCTACACAATGGTTACATTATTTGATAATGTAGTGTGATTATAATCAATCATATTGAAGTTATTAACAGGAAGTTACCAAATACGAATACTTACCCAAAACATGATTGTGCAGGTTTGAATATTTAATAAAAACTGTTAAACAAAACACGTTTAAAAATCTTGTTTTTGTTTGTTTCAGACATTTTTGTAAACCCACGGGAAAATATCCAATATTTTCCAGCAACGACCAAGCTCAACAGTTCTGTAGTTCTTTATCAAAACTGTTATCAGCTATCCACCATGGCTCTGAAATTCGTCTCGGGACTGCGGGACTAGTTTTGCCGGTAGACCAGATGACTTTCAATCCTAGCTTGGCCGTTGCTCACTCCGATCGCCGATTGAAAACTGTGATATATCATCAATCTGACGGTATCGAAGTTCGCAAATTGTATGAGAATTGGATCTACTATAACTACGGTTCTGATGGCACACGGGAAAACCATATCTGGTCCGTAGGAACGCATTTTCTGGTTAGGATCAACCCCAGAAAGCAGAAATTCGCAGATTTTTATTCAGACGCTTGTTGGTCTCTTGTATACTCGCATGCCAACAGCGGTGATGTTCTTCAGGGTACAGTCAGAAGGCTGCGTGCTAGCGTTCTTTCCGGAAGAAGAATCCGAATGATTGTAAATGGCAATATATCGGGGGAACCGGATAGCCTCTTTATGGAGTCAAATGGACACGTGACCAATATATCGGGGGAACCGGATAGCCTCTTTATGGAGTCAAATGGACACGTGACCGCACAGCTTCTCAGCCAGCTATCCGTTTCAAATCAGAGTCGATTTCAATTCGATCCCTACACGTTTTGGCAGATGATTTCTTCATCAGGATTTGCAAATGTTATGAAAATGTACATTGAGTCAAATAGGACGGAAAGTAGCGAGACATTTAAGTTCAACGTCAACTGGTTTGCTGATACGCGGGCATGGAGAAAACTCTTAGCGGTATCAAACACGGGCCATGTTACAAAGGGGTCTAAGAACGAGTTGAGCAGATCACTGAAATCAGGCGGCATGTTACGATTATTGGTAACATTTCCGAACGGTACAATTAACGCCTTTTCTCCGGACAGCGTAGAGTTTTATCAAGAGGAGGTGGCCGCACAATTCATTAGACATGTCGGGCACGTAAAGAAATCGGCATCAAACGAGAGGATCTTTCCTGCGGTGCCATTTTGGAATTACCTAATGGTTACCACTGAAGGAAGACTAGTTTCTTCGTTGTGGATTGTTGGAGAAAACGCCAAGGTGTCAGACACGTCCATCATGGTTAAAACTGTTTGGTTTGTAAACTAGCACTTTTTACGCACCGGGGCTGCATTTATTTATCAAACATAGCGTAAAATTTTATGGTGAGACTTAACTTTGCGTTAAGCACATTAAGCAAGTACATTGTATACCCAGGTAATGTTGGTTATATTCAGGGTCGGTTCTTTTGGTCTTGCGATTCTATTAAGGATTACAGTGTCCTACTGGTGATTTTACCAACGACAAAGTTCAGTATGGTGTCAATATTTGGAAAAGACCACTAACTGGTCCACGAAACAAAAATCCCTATCATACTGAAATTTAACCTTTGATAAAATTATCAGAAAGACAATTACTGTGCATACTTTTAATTTTACACTTAAACGTCGCGCGATTTAAGATTAGATTGCTCACAAAATCTATATAGAATCAAATACCGTTAGGTTTTGACAGGTTCTTAGAACAGCTGGCAAAGGTTGATTTACGAAGAAACCTTTCTCACACTTTCTATACAAAACTTGCATCACTTTAAAACTGTATAGCTTTTCATTGTACATAATCCTCACACAAAATTCCTCCACATATAATTAAAGGCGGATTGATGTGTGATATAAAGGTAGACATAAACTGTGCTTACAGGAGGGGAACACAGGGATACAATATGTTGGTGTCAGTTATGATGTCATAGACTGTTAATCTATCTAGTTAGTCTATATCGCTGCTTTGCCATCAAAATGTAAATATTGTTTATTCAACCGCGAATTTCTAGTTAGTTTATATCGTCGCTTTGCCATCCAAATGTAAATACCGTAGCATTGCCATTTAAATATAAATATTGTTTATTCAACCGTGAATCTCTAGGTAGTGTAAATCGTGGCATTGCCATCCAAATGTAAATATTGTTTATTCAACCGCGAATCTCTAGTTAGTTTATATCCAAAAGTAAATATTGTCTGTTTAATTACAAATTTCTCTGGCTAATTTATCATGTGAGAGTGGGATGCGGAAGAGGTCAGAGTTCATACAACCTCGGATTTCTTAATCCGAAATAATTCCAAAGGAAATCAGATTCAAAGAAGGGTTTAAATGAATACGTGTGTAACAGTACTGGTCGCCATCCTCTTTGCGACAGAGAGATAATGTTATCCGTTTTACATCATTGATTCCTCTTCACCAAGACTACTCCTCCAGGTGCGATAAAACTGTCACTCCTTCTTAAGAAGAAAATAAAGGATTTGGACACCTATTGGGTTCCATATTTTGTTCATAGAGTGTGATCCATTGGATCTCTCAACTTTCATCTTGACTCACCCATTCATTCCGATTTGAACGGAAGAAAATGGCGCCGCTTTATTGTGCATGTATTTGTATAGCGTGCATCTGAACCAGGTAGACTGAGAAGCTTAAACTGAATTAAATCATATTTTTATGTACACATATAAAATGCAGATTTGCGAAGAGCTTTTATTTTGTTGCGCATATCATTATTTTGTTACATGTGGTGATAAGTATACGCATTTCCCGCAAAGTCATACGTCACATGTCAAATTCATATCTCTATTGGCATCGACAACAAAAAGAAACAAATGAATTAATAAACAAACAAAAAATATTGACTAATAAACAGGGTTATTGAGGTGTGGTGTTCATGTTAATTAGAAAAGAAATTTATAAAAATGGACCATAACTTGAAAGATTTTGGGAATTCATAAAACCGCACTATAACTGGTATGATCTAATGGAATCCATCGAAGCGGAACATCAATTGAAATACAGTTTTTTTTGTATTCTGCGCTTTAACTATCAAACGTTCCTTATCAGGAAATATAGATAAATTATATATTTATACAATCGAAGTGTGTTTGATTAGTACTACTACTCCACTTTGAATCCGACACATTATCGTTTGTGAATATCAAATTAGTTCTGAAATAGACAACCCGCAGACAGGTTACCAGGCAAATGCTTGCAATGGACAAACTGGTATAATTGTACGCTTATTTATATCTACCAAGTCGTAAATGCGCCAGACTTCGTTGCTTTATCCGTTAGAATTGTATGATATACACAAGATGCACATATAAAACAGCCTGGGCTAGCTACAGTAGATATATCATTGGATGTTCGATTGAGCATTATATGATGAATTTATCAGTTATTATTAAAAAACGAAATGTACATTTTTGTTGTTCTTCTTCTTCCGTGTATAGATCTGCTCGTTACAAACATCAGAACAGTACAAGCTCTTTATCAGATCGTAAAACGTCGTATTTAAATATTTTATTGTAACTTTGTGCATATTTTACATCATAATGGACTGTATTTGTGATCTGCCAAATATAACTTCAAAGTCAGAAAAACCATTTAACATTTCATAGCGCTTTTAACAGGCACACAGTACATCATCTTATGTACTCCACGACGAGTTCGTGGAGTGTAACGTAATCAGAAGCCTTGGCTAGCGAAGATGACAGTACATGCTTAATAGTTAATACACAGGGAGATCAAAGTCAAAACAGAACAACATAGTTACGGGTATATTTCAAAGAATAAGACAGCTTGATGATCTCCGCCTGTAGAAATAGTCCCCCGTTAGAAATGAAATACACAATTTGACATCGTCGATACTCAATGGATAACGGCCACTTTCGCTCTCTGCACCTCTGGAAGATGTCATGGCAAATTCAAAGGCACACGACTAGCTATTTGATTGGTGTCAGAAAATAAACCAACCTAACCAATCACCACTTTAAAAGAAGTTCATACTTTTTACTGAAAAAACTGGCGCTAACCACAAACTGATTGCATCAGAACTTTCAATATGATAATACGAAAAATATCTCCTTAAAGCAAACATCAGAAAGCATATTTTGGTTTCCTCAAAGACAAAAAAAAAAAAAAAAAACAAAAACAAAAACAAAAAATAATAATAATAAGGAAAATTACATATCTTTCATGAAGGGATATAAGTTCATATTTAGCTTCTAATTTTTTTTTTATTTATCTTTATTTATGAAAAACGGTACATTTACACACGAAAAATATTAACCATCTGATTTGACCAAATGTGCTGATTTAGTGTGATTTTATACTGCTACGTGATAATAACAGAAAGATTAAACCCAGCAGCTAAGTTTGAACCGCAATTTAATGACATAAACCAAACTAAGCAAGTTACAGAGACAGTTCACAATTACGTTTTTAAAAGTAGTGTACAATGTAGTTTATTAAATCAACACTGTTAATTTCTTATCTTATAATGGCTGTCCTTGGGTTATCCTTACTTTTCGGTTTCTTCAGAATTAAGAATGTTTATTAATCCAACCATTCACAGTTCCAGGCAATTAATCATCCAACAGAAATCACATAGATATTTCAAGTACATTCGCCAACTTTTTCTTTTCAAGAATTCTCTAACACACCACTTGTCAATAAATATTTGTAAACAAAATATTATGACACATCTCTCTTCCAGAATAAGGTTGCAAGAGTTATGTATTCCTGTAAGGGTTGTCTCCCTTTAATAAACGGTTTGTATAACAAAACCCACACTGAACAATGTTGCTATGATTGTAACGTGTAATTTGGAAAAGAACAAGCATTTCATACCGAATTGTGTTTGTGAAGCGAAATAGTAATTTTAGTAAGATGAGTTTTAATATAATATAATTAATTTTTCTTTGTTTTCATGGTAAATACTCTTTTCTTTTCTTTTCATTCTTCTATGAAAGACATTCCGAGAATGGCGCGAAAAATGTGACGTCACAATACGACAATTGACGTTGCGTATTGATTTGAGAAAAAGAATCTTATTTAATACCAGTAAAATTGTACATAAAACATGTTTTAAATTAGAAAATCATTTTCAAAAATTAATGATAAGCGTTGATGTCATTTTTTTTTAGTTTCATCGGGGTATGAAACAAATTTTGTTTGCAAACTTCTGTAAGAATCCGCTACGCGGATTCATACAGTTTGCAAACAAAATTTGTTTCATACCGCGGATTCTTACAGAAGTTTGCAAACAAAATTTGTTTCATACCCCGATGAAACTAAAAAAAAAATGACATCAATGCTTAAATGAAAGACACAGCATGAAAAAAAACAAAAAACTTAAACCTTATTTCCCCTTAATCCAAAAGTCAATAGTAAGGCGGTGATTCCTGCAAAAGATTTAGCACTCGGATAAAACACAAACTATCTAATAATTATTATTCATATTTCTGTTGTTTAAAATCGTGGGTCATCAAGTGAAGCAGATAAAATAAATCCTTTACAGACAGATCTGACTGTTATCAATGAAAGTTTCACGTCTCTGATATATTTTTTTCGTGTAACTGTATACAATAACTTCAGAATTTCATTAGCCACGTTTCAACATGTTTAAACATTCAGCTAATTTTCATTGATTTTTCAGTGCAATATAGAAATTTATCGAACTGATAAAACATATATTTTCACTGAAGTGATGAGCAGTAAAAAGATAAGATTTTGCAGTGAAAATATGTTTTGAAGTTATTGACCAATCAGAGTGAACCTTAGTATTCACCTCATGGAAACTTGCCAAATTTTCCAATCATTGAAAAATTGAATGGTTTCCCGTTGAATTCAACATATATTTCACAGAATGATAGAGTATTTCGATATTTTTCACTCGTGCTTCGCACTCGTGAAAATATCAATATTCGTCATGCTCGTGAAATATATAGAGACTATTACATGGTAAAATCAATATCACATGCAATATCAGCCTGAGGACCCAATATCAGACCATGATATGGATGTTACCATGTTTTATTCTGTTCATCATATACTTAGACACTGAATGCTTGATTCAAAGTTTTAATAAAATAGCAACAACCGATGCTGGAACTTAACATTTAAGATGTATAACAATTAAAGCTGCATACTTCCAAATAACCTAAAATTCTAATTGCACACACGTGTTAATGGCAATCCAAGATGCTCATTCACGCTCTCCTTACATTAAGATGACCACTAGCCTGGACGCTTGACCGGGGGAATCCTTGAGACATCAGTGATAAAATAACTCGCCGCATTTATTTTATTGCGAGATTTGTCAAGGAGCCGAGAACGAGGCTGCAACAACTTACACTGCACATTGTTTACATATCGAGTATACGTGAACTTGCCTAATAATGCTTTCATTTGAAAATGTCAGCAAAATATTCGCGTAATAACTGAACAATTCAAACAAAAATACTTCTAAATACTTAATTTTGAAATACATGTATAGCAATATGCATACAACAAAACATTGATAAAATTTAGATCGGTGAATTTCGAAGTTGATTATTGTTCGAAAGCTACATGTAACCAGCAATCCAATAGACGTCCGGCAAAATCGGAATTCAAATCTATTCCCTTTTCTCTCACTCAGTTTAAACAAATCAATTCTTTTCCTAGATAAATTCTCTGGTTTTGCAGATTTAAGTCCCTTTTACGTTTCTTTTTGGCCAATGTAAACTCCTCTTTAATGTTCTTCTATGTCCCTTCCTCGTTTCTAGTATTTAACAAGTAGAGAATTTCCTCATATCTGAGTTTGTCCTCAGTTTTCTTGCCGTATTCTGGATTCTCATTTTTTCAACAAATTGCCGAGTTGCCACCTTCAGACTCGATGTGCTCTCTCACTGTGACATCATCATCGGAATTAATCTGTTTTCATGCACTTGTGGATTAACTCTGTCAAATTGTTTATTGTTTATTTTTTTCTTGAATAAAGGTAATCAAGCTCCATAATCCTGTCCGCTAACGAATTCAACAAAAAACAAACAAAAAAAAACCAAAAAAAAAACCAAAAAAAAACCCATTCAACACACGTTTCCCTTCTGGCATACTGACTGGTGATTACAAAGGAAATGGGGGCTGAAGTTGGTTCCGAGTTCCGTTGAAGTAAAACGGAACTTTTCAAGATAAAACGGAACTTGGAACTGGGACCTAGTCCCGTAAAGCTTATACATGTACATAGCAGTTCTGTTTTTCTTAAACGGAACTCAGAACTGGTTCCTTGCTCCGTTTTACTTAAACGGACCTCGGAACTCGGAACCAACTTCAGGCTCCAAGGAAATGGTCGTCTGCTGAATTATAAATTGGAACACCTCGGACGATTTCGTCACAGTCAGCTAATGGAACACCCACGAGGAACTCCGAAAGTTGTGATTTTTAGGACTGCCAGTCTGATATGGGTCACGTGAATTTACTCGTATGACACAGCGAAGTAATATAATGCAGTATCTAGTACTAAGTATATTATTTACGGGAAACCATTCAATATTCTCTTTTTATTAGTAGTTGTAGCACGATACAAAGTACAGTTGTATGGTGGCATATTTCTGCCATCGAGTTGCCAACTTACGACTTAAAGATGACGACATATTTCAACATCATAAACAAATATGTTGACATAATTCGAAAAATATGTCGACATATTAGCTTAATTGCCGAGATAATAACGCCATGATAATTATCTAGAAAGTCGGAAATTCAGTTATATATCTTATGGTGGCATATTTCTGCCATCGACTTCCTAGATAATTATCACGGCGATATTATCTTGGCAAGTAAACTGACATGTCATAGTGTGTAAAATGCATATACATGTATATATAGAAATCAATATGAATGGGGATCATAAAATACTCACAAAAATTTTAATTAAATTAGAACAGCAGTTTAAATTACTGGTTGTTACTTCATCTTTACAGGTAAGAAGAGAACGGTACTACGTCTATCAGTCTAAAATTGCTAAAATTTATTAATGAGTTAGTTATGAAAATGTATCTCCTATGGCAATAATATATACATATATAATATATTAAATTTTGGTGACCGTGTCGTATATATACATCATGACTCATTGTGTGACTGGCAGATTTATCATAAACTGTACAAGGAAGATTGCTATTCTGTAAATTAAACGTGAGATTGGCGGTTGTCTTCTCAGTCAGTTTATCACAACATTATGGGTGTAACCTTGATGGAAGGAATATCAAATATGCAAATATTTGAAAGACATTTAGATTGTGATCACAAACAATTGTGAAAATATATACATGTCAGAATGCTAATACAATAGTCAGGGTACAGGTGTATCAGTTATTAATGTTTTGTTGCCAAACATTACAGGTAGAAGCTGACCTGCTTAACTATATATAGACAGACAAAAAAGTCTTGCCCAAGTTTTTATTTCGTACATATACTAAATCGACTAAAAGTTACATTCATACATGTATATGTTGTTTTTGTTTTTACTTTTGTTTATTTTTTTTTATATTGTTTTTTGTTTGTTTTTGTTTTGTTAATGTTTTTTGTTTATTTTTTTGTTTTTCTGGGTTTTGTTTTTGTTTTTGTTTTTTGTTTTTTTTTTGTTTTTGCTTTTAGAAGATTAACGTTCTCACAACAGGCAGGGTCAAATGAGAACGAGAAGGACAAACCAACAGAGGAAAACAAAGCAAACAAAGACAGAACAGTGAAGACAGAAAGGAAATATTTAATATCTCAATTCTGACAAAGTGGGATAGAAGATGTTCTGAAGAGAAATACAGCCGCGATTTATAATAATTGTGAATTAAATACAATAAATAAGAAGTGAATTAAGAAAAAATGCGCTGTATTCCGACAGTCTATGTTTCAAGTTATCAATAAAAATAGGTCGTAGGGAAAGTTTTGGTTTGTTTTTGCTTAATGTCCTATTAACAGCCAGGGTCATTTAAGGACGTGCCAGGTTTTGGAGGTGGAGGAAAGCCGGAGTACCCGGAGAAAAACGACCGACCTACGTTCAGTACCTGGCAACTGCCCCACGTAGGTTTCGAACTCGCAACCCAGAGGTGGAGGACTAGTGTTAAAGTGTCGGGACACCTTAACCACTCGGCCACCGCGGCCCCTCGTAGGGAAAGAGTTCATCTAGTTGATCCCTACACCTCATGGAAATATTTTTGACTGTTGACTGATATTGAAAAACGGGAAACAACTTTTTTGTTACCTAAATAACAAAACAATAATCAGAAATAGGCCATTTATATATAGCGATCCCGGTAACAAATATGACATTAATATAATGCCCAATATTGCTAATTTATCTGGTAAAGAATATTGATGACGGCCGAGAAGTTTTTATATATCTCAAAACATAAATATCATCGATACATATACCCTACATGGATGCCAATTACTCATACTTCGAAAGTTTTATTATTTCAATTTATTTCCTTGTACAAGTCACGAGATGGAAACTTGAAGTTAATTATTTCCGCATATTTTCTGTATAAAATAAGAAAAAAGCGGACGCAGTACACATCTTGCAGGAGGAGCTCAGTATTATCGGCGATATGCGTATGTCTGTAATATCTCTCCTTTGCCTCGCGGCTGTGTTAGTCGTATGCCAGGCCAAGGATTATAGGACTTTCCTGAGAGGTTTGTTAAATGTTAAATCATACGAATCATTTATTGACATACATTGTATAAAAATATACTTTAAAATAAAAAAAAAAGAAGAAAAGAAATGTATTCAATAGCAAAATGATATACCTTTTTATAGTTGTCTTCTTTATATCGAAAGGCTAATTTCGTATTCACTACAGTGTTAATACGAAAATTACTACATAATGAATGTTTTGCGAACATCAAGGGATGCTCCTTTCTTTTAATGGAATCAAATCTCATTAAATGACTGACAAACAGCCATTATCATTTTTGTCTGTAGCTAAATGATAGAAATGTTAGAGATATGCTTAAGTGGATGTTATTAAACGGAAATATCATATAATTATTATGGTACCATAAACATGACTGAAAACTGCTTTACAGGTTTACAAGGAGAGCTTAGACATGAACTAGCTAAGGAGGAAATCACAGAATTCACCAAACTTGCTGAACGGACAGAAGACTTGCATGGAAATAAGTCATGCAACTGTGGACGCACTTCCTGTTCCTGTTGTGTTGATGTTCGTCTTCGTGTGCTGCCGCCATTGCATGGTAAGACTGTTTTTGACAATTAAAAGCTTCTTAGCTTGTATCTATTGTGATCATCAATGTAATGTGGTTGAGAGATACATAGAACGGGCGCCATCATCCAGATTTCATTCATATTGACAATAAATACAATCTAGCAAGCGTTTAATTATTATGTTTACATTAACATATATGTTAAACCCTGTCTTTCATAAACAAATAGTCCTTTGTTTTCACCAATTGCCCAGTTCATTGAAAAATAAAGTATATCTAAATCCTTTCTGTGATTGATTTGCAACCAATCTGACACATATTACAAAGCCTCGCCGTGACAATGATCAAGACGTCATAGTAACGCAGTTTTTCTTAATCAAAGTTCTCACTGCGTTTAATTTATTCGTAGCGCATAAGGAAGCATTTCCATGATGTTGATGAAAATGGTGTAACAATCAGGTCATGTCATCTTGACTGCATCAATCCACAGGCGCTTGCATAGAAAATGTTATTTTCATTTTTTTTTTTTTTTGACAGTGGTATGTGTAATCTGTTAAGCTGAAGGTTGGCAACAACGCCACGAGCGAAACGGCACCCCATCTCACTTCAACCGACTAAAAAACACATTTATTCAAACTGACACGGCGCACACTATATGCGACCGTCATCAGAAAACATTCATCTTTAACCTACCGTGCCACTCAATACGAATTGTTACATCCAAAACACAATAATCCGTGAAAACATCGCCGAATTCCTCGCTCAGAACGCCATTTCTCAAACGGCTCCCTGAGCCTGTCCAGTTTCCTCATTTACATACGGGGTTCAAAGGTCATGCGATTATATAATCGACTGTCACCAGGTGCACTTTTTGGGGTCATCTCGGCATACTTTATTTTACAGGTGCATGCAGAGGACGTCGTTTGCGATATCACGGACTAATAAGATAGCATGTTTTAATGCCATGCAGTGATGAAATCGTCCTTTCCTTTTCTTCAACTGCATCATTTCGGTAGTTGTTGAACTTCGTTTTCAATCAAAAAGATTGCATATAACGGTGCTCAATAACTTGTTCAAGACAGGGCCGGGACATTATACGTATACCATGAACAAGCAGTATCAGTTGGAATTTTTCGAAGTTAAAATTTTGATGGGGTAATAGCTGATAGTTGTTTGATATTTTGATTTTTTTATTGTACTTGCCATCTATTTAGGGCTATGCCAATCTTCAATTTTTAAAAAATGGACCCCTACATGACTAGTTAAAAATGTATATACCACACACAATACCGATAAGAATTATGGAGGGTTAAAAGGGACATAATTATATGTTTAACTTTTCTTGTTTGTTTAACCATTTAACTTATTGTTTTGATTATTGTTCCTTTATCTTTTATTTTTTCATTTCTTTATTTTTACATCGTGATAAGTGTTGATATTAACTTTCTTTTATTCAGCGGTAGATAGTTTGTGTTTCTTTGTTTCATATTCCTATTGCTGAAGACTGATGCTATAAACTAAGTAAAATTGTGTTTAACAATTTTAGATATTAGTCGGCTATTTCTATTTTGTGACCAAAAACTTTGATTTAATATGTCATTTTTTCAGTTTCTGCTTGATAGTTTTGTGGTTTTCAAATTTAGTGGTTTAATATCGCATTTTCTTCTTTTCCTATTTGGTTATTTAAGTATATTTTGTTTCACAACAACAATGTAAGTGTTTCAGAATTATGTCCCAAAAAACCCTTGATGCATTTTTCCAACTATTCTAACACCAGGGGGCACTAAAATCTAAACATAAATATATAATCACGGGGCGCTCCCCAACAACCAACGACTGGTAACTTCATATTATGATTATATCAAAACGGTTAAATCCTAGGCATTGTGCTTATTAGATATGTAATTATTAGTATTGAGACACCGTTTGTGTACCCATAAAATGTTTCTTTTTGACGATTTTTCCGTGTCGTTTTACGACATCGCTCAACTTTTGTGACGGAAGTGGGTCAATCAGCTAGACCAACGTTCATCTTTTCGATAACAAATCTAATCTCTTATGGAGTCGTAGGTTTCCAGTAGGTTTCCTAGGTCTAGTGTAGGCCTAAATGTTACGTGTTCATTCACGTTTTAGAGACAGGCGACGTTTAAATATGTAATATTTCTAAAATGTCTTTATTATTTGTTTGTTTAATGAAATTGCTGTGTCGTTAGTTTATGCTTTGATCTCTTGATCAGCTGATATTTGTTTATGTTGTGGAGCAACGACATTTCGACAATCATATCTCGTACACATTAGCTAAGTACGATGACACGAACTTTCAAGGAACTACGTATACTGTACATGTACTTCAGTACACACTAGCAGTATATTAAATAATTCTTTTTCAGTAATAGAAGTTTTTTTTCTCAAATTCTTAATGAAATATAGATATGTTCTAATTAATGCTTTAAATTTTGACAGTGTCAAATTATATCATCTGTTGCATTGATTAATAAATGAAATAAGTTTTCAAATATATTTAAACCCTTCACTTTTATGCACCAAAGAAAGCAATATGCAAGAAAGCTGTTCTGACAAATTTTAAGCTAAAATATTGTCAATTATTATGTTACATTAGGAAAAATTCTGTTGCTTTGGGTGTATAGAAAGATGTCATGCATTTTTTTTATCTTTTAAAATAAAATCAATTTCAATTTATTACAAAAAATTATCAGATAGAAAATTATTTGACAAAATCAAAGAGTTACCAGGTTTTAGCTATCACAATTTTACAAAATAGTTTACATTGAAATTTCATGATTTAGTAAATTTTCAAATATCTATAAGTTGCTTTATTATCAATTCCATATCAACATATTTCAACCCTTTGCTTACATGTGCCAAAGAAAACCATGTGCGAGAAACCTGTTCTGAGAAAATTTTACTAAAATTATGTTGATTGTTATATCACATAAGTTAATTAACTAATTTAGGGTGTGGAACCATGTTGTAGTTTTGTCTTTTGAATTTGTAATCAGTTTCAACTTATCACAAAAGGTATAATAGAAAACTACTTGTCAAAATTAAAGAATTGCTAATATTTTGTTATCACTATTTTACAAAATAGTTTTTCTCCAAAATTTCATCTGCACATAGGTAGCAAGTGGTAAATTTTGAAATATCTTTGCTTTAAATATCATTCTGACATATTTCAACCTTTCGCTTACATATACCAAAGAAAACAATGTGCAAGACACCAATTCTGACAAATTTATACTTAAGTTTTTGGAACTATTATGTATTTACTGTGTTGCACTATGTTAAATTCAATGTTGGGGAACAAAGTAGTTGTTTTCTTTATCTTTTGAATTTAAACTTTACTTATATAAAGGTATTATAGAAAATTATTTGACAAATTCAAACAATGACCAGGATTTAATGATAACCATTCTACAAGATAGTCTTCTTCATAATGTCATCTCCACACAGGTGAAGTACAGTAACACTACAGTAGGACTAGTGTACATGTAAATAGTTTATATGTTTCTTTTTTTTAGGCCAACACCACCATATGCAAACATTTACATTAGGAAGGGTATTACAAATTGTTGGCCAAAGACTGCAGTTAATTTCCCTCTATATTCTACTGAAGAAACAAATTCAGGATTTATAAACTTTACATAAAATCTGGTTTTAATTTCATATTGTAGAACTATTTTCTCAATATCAAACTATTTTGATATTGGGATAACACCATTTTCTTTTATTTTCACATCTTTTACAATTGCAACTGTAACACATAAAAATTAAAAAGTTTTAAACAGGTACTGAAATTGCAGGCCTTAGACCGCAAGTAATTATCCTCTATGTTCTACTTCAAAAAAAAATTCATTAAAATGTTTTTGAGACTGCATAAAATATGGTTTTCATTTCATTTTGTAGAAGTACTCTCTCAATTTCAAGCCATTTAGATATTAAGAAACAAATTTTCCACAATTTTCACTTCTTTGGTACTATTGCCACTGTAAGATAGTTAATTATTTATTATTGAGGGGCCGCGGTGGCCGAGTGGTTAAGGTGTCATGACACTTAATATCACTAGCTATCCACCTCTGGGTTGCTAGTTCGAAACCTACGTTGGAAGTTAACTGGCCATGGTACTGACCGTAGGCCGGTAGTGTTTCTCCTGGTACTCCGGCTTCCCTCCACCTCTAAACCTGAACTTAGCAGTTAATAGGACGTTAAACTAAATACACCAAGTATATTAGTATTATATATATAGAAGAAATATAGTTTGAACAGTTATCCTGCAGAAGAAAATGGAAGCTGACAATCAGTCCGGTATGTGCTGTCATGGTTATGTCTTTGGACAAGACCACTTTACCCTTTTTGTTCTGGATGGCATGCAATGGGCCTCTTGTATGTTGTTCAGTCAGGTAGTCACCAACTACTACAAGGAGACCCAGCCTCAGACTTAAAGATGCTACTTATTTTTTTAGAATCTTGGCAAACTGGTCTACACTGCTACCTTACAAGAAGTTTAAATCATTTATTTGAAAAGAAAATATTATTTATTTTGCTTGGTAAGCTCCATTTCCTGGATGGCTTGTGGACAGACAGGTCTCCTGCATGTTGTTCAGAGGTAGTCACTAGCTACTACAAGGAGACCCTGCCTCAAACTGACTCAGCTGGCTATTGAAAGGGTGATAAACAAAGCTAACAAATAACAAAGCAAATATATATAAGAGTAAGAGATAATTTGCCACTTAATTTTCAGAAACTCCAGGGCAAACTGGTCTACACTGCTACCTGATAAAAGGTTGAAAAAGTTATTTAAAAATAAAAATATGATTTATTATGCATTATTAAGCTTCCTTTACATGAATTATTGGTCAAATTCACATAAATAATTTAAAACTTGCTAATTACTTAATTTTCATCTGTGATAGAAAAAGGGAGATAACTCGCTCACCTGTTCTTGATATTAAATTACATGGGTAATAAGATATTTCCCTAAAATTATATTCATGATCGATCAATTATCGATATGATGATGATTGATAATGAACTTATTAGTGATTCCCAACACTACTGAAGAAGTTTTCGAATAAAAAAAATTAGACAATCTCCCAATTTACTTGACACGGACCACCGACAAGGACGCTTGATACTGACTTTGAACTATGGGGAAAGTCCCGAAATGAAATTTACAATTTAATATATTGTATCAATATTCGGCAAAATCATCGGTTGATGGAAGTCTAACCGTTATATCGAAGTCTTGGAACTGGCAGTACGGGCGCTGTATGATCAATCTAATTAAAATCTAGATGGTCATTATCACTACACGTTTCTCATGTAACGTAGTGAATATGACCGTCTAGATTTTAATTAGATTGCTGTATGATATGCGGAACTACGAAAACCAGTCTAGTACTTCGAGCCTTTGGCCTACTGCCTGTGCCATTCAACCGGAGCAGACACGAAAAAACGGGCTCGGTGTCGTAAACACTTTTTTTAAACTAGGATTTTATCATCTGAGGATATAATATTGATATTATTTCGAATATTAAGGATAAAAAGCAGTGAGTGTATAATTTAGGGCCAAAGCTTAATCCAAACAATGATGAAGTGTTTCAGTCGGACATTGGTAGGAATTTGAGAGTCACTGTTGCCATGGCTGCTGTAGGGAGTAATCCTTACTTCCGAAGCGATTGATTTGAGCACCCTCTGGCGATAGAATGAAGATGAAAAATTGCATAAGGGTTTTTTGGGACATAATTCTAACTTTCTATTTCTTACTTTTCCCCCTTTCTTTCTCTCTTCATTTCTAGTTTTCATCTTTCATGTAACATGTTTTAGCAAAAATAGTTATTTTACAAGTTGTAAAATTGGAGAACTTTAAAGTTTAAATATAAAATCTTAACAACAGTAAAAAAACAAAAACAAAAAAACAAAATGCACAATTGAAGATAAAATGTTAAAATAAAGAGTTTTGAATTCAAAAAAGTAATAACGTAAAATGAAGCATTAAAATTGTGAGAAATAAAGCAGTAATGACAAATAATGAGAAGTTGCAATTAGAAAAGTAAAAAAAAAGTAAGAAAAAAGATTGAAAATAGTATGTTTGACTTATGTCCCTTTTAACCCTCCATAAAGAATAAGAGGTTGTTCTGGGTATTCTGGCGTTAGCCCTAAAATACTATAAAATTCTGGCGTTGACACAAAATAACCACTACTTCCCCCTCAAGTATTCTCTTTTCTTTCTCATTTTAATTCAGTTTCATAATTCTGTAAGCACTTCAGCCAGCTTGATTATTATTAGAGTAGCGTTTGATGCTTACACACTCAATTAATCAGGTAATTCATCAATAACTTAAATTTTATATATGCGTGCGATGTAAAGTGGAATAAATGGATAATGAGTATTACAAAGAATACATTTTACAATGCGTTAAACTCTTTGACATTGTCACTGGCGGATTTA
>NW_022982758.1:0-35019 GCF_902652985.1 Pecten maximus | reverse complement strand
TAGCGTAGAGTAAGCGAAGATGTCATCTGCCATGAAGCAATTGAATACCCAGAATGACCAGATTAAGTTTTGGGAAAGCCTGCATCAATTATAACGTAGTGTCAATTTAAATGCTGTGACCTTTGAACGGTATAAAGTTACTTATAAACAGATCCACATGATGGAAGGAGAGAGTGATTAGTTCTCTATAAAAATAAATCATTGGTCACATTCCTGTTCTAACAGTAATTCTACATATATTTTTCATCTGTTTAGTAGGAGACCCTAACTGTACCAATCTGTAACCACTGCCCAAACAGAAATGGCAAGCTTGCGATTTACTATTATTGCAAGCTTGCCGCAAGCTTAATCTGCAAGCTAGGAATTGGAACCTTGCAGCAAGCTAGTATTTGAAACCTCGCGGCAAGCTTGCGGCGAGCTAGTTTCTGCAAGCTTGCGGTAAGCCACTTTATGCAAGCTTGCCGCAAGCTAAATAGTCTAGCTCTGAGTTTAAAATAAATTTAATGCAGCAAAAATAAAGCAAAAACATCAAATTAATGTAAAAGTCTGTATTTCTATCATTCAGAGCAGTACGGCATGCTGTTACAATAAAACACCTTATAGATACAAACTTTATATACAAACATATATATATTTTATTCCATATTCTTTTAAACTAAATGCACACTTACATAACAATACATCAAAGGTTATTTAATTTCTAGTTCATGAATGTTTTTCTTATCATTGTTTCAGTTGCATAAATTATTTGCTTTGCTTTGGTAACAAAGCCATTTTTGTTTTCAGTCTTGAGAGAGGTTTAATTATGTAGTCTCATGTAAGGCAATAAAGTATGCAGAGATAGCTTGTTAATTTGCAGTTAAATTGATGGCTGTTCAGATGATATCCCTCTAAAAATTAATTAAAAAACATAAAAACACATGGAAAATATTAGCTTACATCAATTCATGGGCATGGATATATATAGCTCATGATCATAAGGAATAAAAAAAATACAATTTTATGGAAAATTTTGTAACATGAGCAAAACATAAGCAATCTTGGCTGAATTGTCCTTTGAAACAAAGGATTTAACAACTTACTGGGTGTCTCGGGTGTCCTGATCGTTAATACGCTGATATTAAAATGCTGTTATGCTGCTTGGGTCATGGGCGAGCTTCATACCATTACTCTTCCCTAGAACTTGGGATCGCGGTGCACTGGTAGCTAGGGGATACTCTTCCCTGGAACTTGGGATCGTGGTGTACTGGTAGCTAGGGGATACTCTTCCCTAGAACTTGGGATCGCGGTGCACTGGTACTTAGGGGATACTCTTCCCTAGAACTTGGGATCTAGGTGGACTGGTACCTAGAGGATACTCTTCCCTAGAACTTGGGATCTAGGTGGACTGGTATACGTAGCTAGGGGATACTCTTCCCTAGTAGAACTTGGGATCCCCGGTGCACTGGTAGCTAGGGGATACTCTTCCCTAGAACTTGGGATCGCGCTGTACTGGTAGCTAGGGGATACTCTTCCCTGGAACTTGGGATCGCGGTGCACTGGTAGCTAGGGGATACTCTTCCCTAGAACTTGGGATCGCGGTGTACTGGTAGCTAGGGGATACTCTTCCCTAGAACTTGGGATCGCGGTGCACTGGTAGCTAGGGGATATACTCTTCCCTAGAACTTGGGATCGCGGTGTACTGGTAGCTAGGGGATACCCTCCCTGGAACTTGGGATCGCGGTGTACTGGTAGCTAGGGGATATACTCTTCCCTAGAACTTGGGATCGCGGTGCACTGGTACCGAGAGGATACTCTTCCCTAGAACTTAGGATCGCGGTGTACTGGTAGCTAGAGGATACTCTTCCCTAGAACTTGGGATCGCGGTGTACTGGTAGCTAGGGGATACTCTTCCCTAGAACTTGGGATCGCGGTGCACTGGTAGCTAGGGGATACTCTTCCCTAGAACTTGGGATCGCGGTGCACTGGTAGCTAGGGGATATACTCTTCCCTAGAACTTGGGATCGCGGTGTACTGGTAGCTAGGGGATACTCTTCCCTAGAACTTGGGATCGCGGTGCACTGGTAGCTAGGGGATATACTCTTCCCTAGAACTTGGGATCGCGGTGTACTGGTAGCTAGGGGATACCCTCCCTGGAACTTGGGATCGCGGTGTACTGGTAGCTAGAGGATACTCTTCCCTAGAACTTGGGATCGCGGTGTACTGGTAGCTAGGGGATACTCTTCCCTAGAACTTGGGATCGCGGTGCACTGGTAGCTAGGGGATACTCTTCCCTGGAACTTGGGATCGCGGTGTACTGGTAGCTAGGGGATATACTCTTCCCTAGAACTTGGGATCGCGGTGCACTGGTAGCTAGGGGATACTCTTCCCTGGAACTTGAGGTCATGGTGTACTGGAAGCTAGGGGATGATGTTTGGTTAGTTGTTTCCCCACAGTTGGCATGTGTGAGTACCCCTGTGGGTTTCTCTCCGACAACCAAATGGTATATATGGTGTTGTCTGTCTGGCATAAACTTTTGTTTATCTGGAAATCATCTACAATTCTGAACAAATCTCTTTTGAAATTTATTTAGTAGGATTTATAATCAATATATATACAGTTGTGTTTCACTGAACAACATATTTTGTTTTGACTAGTTTTGCTTAATTATATAAAAGTTATTGTCCTTTGTTTATTTCAGCATTTTTTGTTGTGAATTTTGTCCAGAGATATACAATTTTTCACTTATCACTTTGAAACTTGGTGTGCTTGCATTGATAATCATAGTTGTATTGG
Source organism: Pecten maximus (assembly GCF_902652985.1). Classification (NCBI taxonomy): domain Eukaryota; kingdom Metazoa; phylum Mollusca; class Bivalvia; order Pectinida; family Pectinidae; genus Pecten; species Pecten maximus. The sequence continues at coordinate 32,244 of NW_022982758.1, read as the reverse complement.
ATTTTCTAAATGGTTTCTATAAGCTAGTTATCTTTTTGGATTTTGGCAAATTGGAATCTCAATTCCAATATTTCTCAGGAATTATTGAAGAAACATTCATGAAACTTAATGGGGATTTTTAAGTGTGAGTTTAAGATGTGCATATCACATTTTGTACTTTGAACATTTTGAGTTAATTTTTACGTTTGAAGTTAAATATTTCTATTTCTGCAGAAAGATTAAGTACAGTCTTCATGTCTAAGTGATATTTTCATTATAGAACTTTTTATTATTGATCCAATAGCTAGTTGTGCATGTAATATCTAGAGCCTGATGCATGGAATATATTCAAGATTAAGTAATTATAAGTTCATTTTAAATTTTGGTATACCTGACTTTTATAACACTTCTTATTATTTTCTGAAGTTAAAACAGGGAGCGTAAAAATAAGCAGAAATCTGTAAAAGCACACGTAGTGTCATGATAATAATCACACTGTCATGATAAAATATCAATTATTATTAAGGTATTATAATTACACTGTCATGATAAAACAAAAAATAATTTTAATTTGAAGCCACTCTAAATTACACTGTCATGATAAAAGATAAATTATTTTGAAGCTATAATCACACTGTTACAATTAAAACACAAATAATTTTGAAGCTGATATATATATGCACTGCTGTGTAATGTATATATGCATTGCTGTGTATGACTTTGTTAGTAATATTAAGAGTATGTCACTAGCTGTAGTAGTTCTTGTTTTGCCATTATTGTAAGTAAATAAGGGTTATATTTATATGTATTTATAACAATGTTTTTTATCTGTCTCTTTAAAAAGCACAGGATAATTAAAGCCACTAGAGTAGACTTGTACTGGTATCCAGCTATTGTGTTTGTGCATTAGACCACTAAATTCCAGCTTTGGAGCGGTGGGATTTAGGTTGTGATAATAGACAATGTAAGCTTATTATATAACAGCATTCAACAGTAGGGATCATGGACTTTTAACATATATTGTCTCCCTTTGTCATTTTGTCTTACTATGTTATATATCTAATTATTAGGACAATATATCATATGCACTTTGTAATGGTGATCCAACTTGGTAAAGATTTGAATTTCCTTTCGTAATTGTACTGTGTTGAATTCATATATATGTTTATATATATTGCAATCCAATTATTAGCTCACCTGGTCCGAAGGACCAAGGTGAGCTTATGCCATACCGTTGCGTCCGTCGTCCGTCGTCCGTCCGTCCGTCCGTCGTCCGTCGTCTGTCGTCCGTCGTCCGTCGTCCGTCGTCCGTCCGTCCGTCAACAATTGACTTCTTCTTCATAACCACTGATCAGAATTTGACGAAATTTTGTCAGAAGCATCCCTATGGGGTGTGGACTCAAAATTGTACAAATGGTGGGGCTGACCCCCAGGGGTCGGAGGGGCGGGGCCAAAAGGGGTCAATTTGGCTATATTAATATAAACGACTTCTTCTCTGAAACCAAGCAAAGGATATCGCTCCTATTTGCCTGGTAGCATCACTATGGGGTGAGGATTCAAAATTGTACAAATGGTGGGGCTGACCCCCTGGGGGCCTGAGGGCGGGGCCAAAATGGGTCAATATACCTATATTTATATCAACGACTTCTTCTCTGAAACCAAGCAATGGATATTGCTCATATTTGCCTGGTAGCATCACTATGAGATGGGGATTCAAAATTGTACAAATGGTGAGGCTGACCCCACGGGGGCCTGAGGGGCGGGGCCAAATGTGGTCAATTGGGCTATATTGATATAAACGACTTCTCCTCTGAAACCGAGCAATGGATATTGCTCATATTTGCCTGGTAGCATCAGTATGGGGTGGGGATTCAAAATTGTACAAATGGTAAGGCTGACCCCACGGGGGCCTGAGGGGCGGGGCCAAGAAGGGTCAATTTGGCTATATTGATATGAACAACTTCTCCTCTGAAATCAAGCAATAGATATTGCTCGTATTTGACTGTGAGCATCCCTTTGGGGCCAGGATTCAAAATTGTACAAATGGTGGGGCCGACCTACCTGGGGCCTGAGGGGCGGGGCCAAAAGGGGTCAATTTGGCTAAATTGATATAAACAACTTCTTCTCTGAAACTAAGCTATGGATATCGCTCATATTTGCCTGCTTCAACCCCCGGGGTAGGGATTCAAAACTGTATAAATGACAGAGCTGACCCCCGGGGAGCTAAGAGGCGGGGCCAAAAGGGGTCAATTTGGCTAAATTGATATAAACAACTTCTTCTCTGAAACTAAGCTATGGATATCGCTCATATTTGCCTGCTTCAACCCCCGGGGTAGGGATTCAAAACTGTATAAATGACAGAGCTGACCCCCGGGGAGCTAAGAGGCGGGACCAAAAGGGGTCATTTTGGCAGAATTGATATAAACAACTTCTTCTCTGAAACTAAGCAATGGATATATCACTCACATTTGTATGGTAGCATGGTCATGGGGTGGGGATTCAAAATTGTACAAATTTTGGGGTTGACCCCCCCCCCCCCCCCCAGGGGACTTAGGGGTGGGGCCAAAAAGGGTCAATTTGGCTAAATTGATATGAACAACTTCTATGAAACAGCTCATATTTGACTGGTAGCATCCTTTTGGTTAGGGATTCAAAATTTTATAACGGAAGGAACTGACCCCAGGGTGCAGAGGGCGGGGTCAAAAGGGGTCAATTGGTTTAAACAACTTCTTTTCTGAAACTAAACAATGGATATCGCTCACATTTGTGTGGTATCATCTGGGGTTGCGCCAAAAGTCAATTTCATTTCATGGATTAATGCATTTTTGGCAGAAAAACCTCGCGTACCCATATAAAATGCCTATGATATATTGACATAGCAATACCAGTGACAATATACTTAATCATCATTCTTGTTTCATATCTCATGAAATCCAGGTGAGCGATACAGGCCCTCTGGGCCTCTTGTTCATATCATATATTTGAGGGGCAGCGCAGTGGCCTCATGATTAAGATGTCCTGACACTTTATCACTAGCCCTCCACCTCTGGGTCACGGGTTGGAAACCCATGTGGGGCAGTTGCCTGGTTTTTCTCTGGGTACTCCAGCTTTCCTCCACCTCCAAAACCAGACACATCCTGGCTGTTAATAGGACGTTAAACAAAATAAACCAAACATAAACCAATCATCTATTTGTTGCTATGATCTTGTCAGCATTTCCAGTGATTGGTTTAAGATAAATTGTATTTCTGGCAAGGTGATTTAGTGCTGTAAAATGAATTTGAGGCCTGTCAGGGCACATTTGTCATAAAAATTGTCTTCCTTCTCATTTGTGTTACTATGTTAATATACTGTACACATATATATAAGGGTCAAAGAAGTAATATGAACAGTATAATCCAGATAACACTGGATCCTCACATAAATGTATGGAGGATACGAATTACTTGTAATGATTATATGGGGCAAAGAAGTAATTCAAACAGTGTAAACAATAAGGTTTGTTAAATTTTCGAGGCAATCCGCCCCTTTATCAAAACACAAAAAATTACAAAAACAATCACATAATGTATATAACCTTAACATGTACACATATATATATACATTTGTATTTAGATCAAGACCTCTAGATCTACTACCCAACATTATCATCTAAATTTCAGAGGTCACCAGCCTGATACGTTGTAACTGAACGTTGGTATAAGTGAGGTTTGTACAATATGGCAAGCTAAATGCTTGTTTCAGGATAAATATGTGATACAAAAATATATTTAGCTTATAATTAAACGCTAGTTGGTGCTGAAATTGATACTAAAGAACCTATATATTAATTGATACACTACCATTGTGTGAAAGGGAAAATAAAACACTGACATAAAAGTACCGGGTACCGTGATACACTTCCATTGTGTGAAAGGGAAAATAAAACACTGACATAAAAGTACCGGGTACAGTGATACACTTCCATTGTGTGAAAGGGAAAATAAAACACTGATATAAAAGTACCGGGTACAGTGATACACTTCCATTGTGTGAAAGAGAAAATAAAACACTGACATAAAAGTACCGGGTATAGTGATACACTACCATTGTTTGAAAGAGAAAATAAAACATGGAGTTAAAGTAGCGGACACAGGGATATACTACGGTTGTAAGGGACAATCAAGAATTTATGTTTGATGATTACAATTATATAATTAAAACCATAACTCAAATATTGATATCTTTCATTTGAATTAATTTTTTTTTTTTTCCGTTTCAGATTTGTTATTGTTAACCCTGCCATTTGGAACCAGAGCTTTTGTGTTTATTGAAGCGCGATGGGAAGCACATCATCAAAGTTCCGTAAACATCTCAGTAATGGGGACGAGGTAGCAGCCTTGAATCTCTACAACAGTCATAGCGAGTTAAGGAAAGCCCTTGATCCGAACTGTTCCTATGGTGACTCGCATCAGCATGAAACACCTCTTCACTACTCTGCACGACATGGCATGAAAAGTTTATTACGGTACATAGTAATTTCTGGATCAGACATGTAGATTTTCATCTATAAGTCAAAATCTCATCGCAGATTTTGAGAAAAAAATTTAATTGTATTTGTCTGGATTCTTGTATGACAAGATGCCTGTTAACTTATTATGAGATATATATATAATGTAGCTGCCATACAGTGTTTCCTTTTTACCCTGATTTTGGGTTCGAAATTCGGCAAAATGGTATCTTTTTCCCCCAAAAATTACCAATTGGAAAATGTGAAAAAATACATTGGAAAAATTTGAATTGTAATGTGATCAGCGTAAAAAAACAGAACTAACTTTTTCTGTTCACTTTAGTATTTCCCAATTTTTCCTTATGCTCAATTTCCGAAATTCAAGAACCCTTGTTTCATTCCCAAACAGGGCTAAAAAACTCACTGCCATAATATTCAACTTATTGATGTGTTTCAGCACAACACTTATAGTGGTCCTCAGACTGTATATTTCCTGTTTAATCTTTGCAGGATATTTTTACGGGAACTAGGAGGAAATCCCAACAAGACAAATGGACGCAAGGAGACTTGTCTGCACTGTGTGTCTATGGAGAAGCCCTGTCATGCCCAGTGTTACCCTGTACTACGCAAGCGAGCGGAGTGTCTGCAGATGCTTCTCAACTGGAGAGGAGCTACTCTTAAAGATGGAGAGGTTGAGAAGATTGACTTAGCTGCTCAGGATGAGGTAGGACCTTTAGGTGCCATTGTGTGTGTTTTCATTGTTTTTATAAACCAAGCTTCAGGCAGAATGTGATTAAACTTCTTATAGAAAGGTGTCAAAGATTAGGATATTTATTTTACTTTGTTAATAGGAATAATACTGAGTCTCCCTGTGATTACAGGGAGGAGATCAATAGATTTTATTTACTTTTTTCAATTCTTGAAAGAAGGAGATTGAAATTCTGATCGTGGTACAATTCTTTCAGAAACATTTTCAAAAATATCCAAAATAATTTGTTAAAAAAATATTTCCTGCTTCTTTTATGAAAGAGAAGTGCTCTGAACATAGTATTATCAAAATGTCCTTTTATCTTCAGGATTTGAATACTGCATTACATCATGCTGCCGCCTCGGGACTGAAGAGATGTGTTGAGGTACCTATATACCAGCCTCTATACTGACCTCTTTGTGTGCTTTGAACACTAAGGATTTGATGTGTTATGTTCTGAAATATATTAACTTATGTTTCATTTAGTGTTTGAAATTAACTTTCTGTTTCATTCAGTGAAAGAAAGTAACCTGTTTCATTCAGTGAAAAATGTTATCTGTATGTTGCATTCAGTGAAAGAAAGTATCTTTGTTTCATTCAGTGAAAGATGTTATCTTTATGTTTCATTCAGTGAAAGAAAGTATCTTTGTTTCATTCAGTGAAATATTGATGTGGTTTATTCATGGAAAGATATTAATTTTATTTTGACTTTATTTATCAATGGCGGAATACACCACTTTGTTTTAGCCATACACCTTTAAGTTGTATTATATGAGACAGATGAAGAAATATAGTTTCACTTAGAATCTGTTTAGGTGTACTTTATGTATTATAAGAACCAATGTTGATGTATATTTAATAATAAAATCATTATCAGTAGACTTCTAGTTTAGGAACTTTATCTTAATCATACTTAAAACTTTAATATTTCATGATGTCATCTTGAAGAAACATTTTTTGAACTTTCCTGTGTAGATGTTGGTAGCTCATGGCGCTCCATTGTTCACGGAAAACAAAGAGCAGTTAACACCCTGTGATTCAGCAGAGAGATTTGCTCACACTGAAATAGCTACTTACCTGGAATCCAAGATGGTGTTTTCTGATGTGAGTAAATGCTATATTAAAGCTTGAGCTTATCATAATGATTCATAGATTATCCTATGAGCCATTGTAAATTTTCATGATCTTGTTCAAAATGACAGCTTTGATACCTGAACATTGATTTTGATTCTCAAATTAAGCATGACACATCAGTCTGTATCCGTTTTTAAACAAACATTAATGTCAGTTTATTATTGAAAACATAATTAGATTTGTCATATTGAGCTTTGCTCACAATTTTAACGAGATAAATCTATTTTCTTGATAAAGTTATCTTCAGTGAAAATGAAAATGGATTTGTTAGGACCTTATAATTCCTGAAAAATGAAATAGCTCAGAAGATTTAAAGAAAGTGACTATATATAATATAAAGCAAAACAAAAAACCAAAAAATTGTGAGAATTCCAGTTTTGGAAAATTTCAGAAATTCTATGTTCGTGATATCAAAATATTTATATAAATGTTACCTGTTGATTACAGAATGATGCTAATGATGTACCTATATCAGAAATGTTACCTGTCGTGGACTCCGAGGTAAGATTCCATTGTCACTGTGCATGTATGTAATACATAAAAGTGGAATTTTGGTCATAGATTTTTCTTCTAGTGTAATCTGAATCATATGATAGACTGAGAAATAATACTCTGTGTACTTTCCTATAGTGTTCTATGCTACTTAATATTAAATGGTTAATACTTTTCTTTCTGCAAGAGATACCTGTAACAATTATATTACATATCTACAGGAGTATAGTGGCCTACGAGCCCAAGATCTCCAGGAGGCCAAGGACCAACTGTTGGTGGAGACAGCCGACATGCTCAGCGTGCCTCTGTTCACCGCTGACGCCCTGTTACGGAACCACGGTAAGTTGTATAGAAATGTTTCCCATACCTAACTAGATTATACATCTATAGCAGGGAATATAATTGGTGGGGGGGGGGGGGGGGGGGGGGCTGTTCATTTAGAACTCAATTTTTTACTTTCATTTAGAGCTGAATTTTCACTTTGTTTTAGAGCTGAATTTTCACTTCGATTTAGAACTAAATGTTTACTTCAATTTAGAACTCAATTTTTACTTCAGTTAAAACAGGGTCTTCGAGTCTTTATGCATTGTAGATAATAGTATCTTAGAAAATTTATATAAAACCTGTGCTAATTAATTAAGGTAATTAGAAATCAGTTTACATGCATATGGATAACACATCAGTAAAGGTGATGAAAATCCAGGTTTACAAGTAGTATCTTCATAATTATAACTTTTACCACTCACAAGTTTGATGCAATATTTGGAAAGAGCAAAGTAATTTATTTCAAAGAGTTTTCTGTTTTGAAACATGATTAAAACTAATTAAAACACATTTTAAATACTTTTAACAAAAAAAGGTGTTTGCAATGTACAATTGTTACAATTGTAGCATTAACCCTTTCAATCCTAAGAAACTTTAGTGGACTCTGCCATTCTTTCATAATTTGAAGTCCAATATGGTCAGTAGGGGTGAAAGGGTTAAGATTGCCTGGTACCTTGCACGAACCAGTCCTTAGCATGTGTTTAATGTGTGGTCCCTGTTTGTACCAGAATGGTCCCGTGAGATGCTCCTGGAGGCATGGATGAGCGACCCATTAGCCTGCTGTGAGAAGTCTGGCGTGACCCCTCCCCCAAGTCTGTTTTCCGACCAACCCCAAGTCCAGGAGTCCCTGACCAGTCCCGTCAGCTCAGAACCTCCTAGTCCTGATACCATGGTAAGATATGTTTACATTACTCCAGACCTCTCCGTCCTGATACCATGGTAAGATATGTTTACATTACTCCAGACCTCTCCCTCCTGATACCATGGTAAGGTATCTTTACATTACTCTGAACATCTCAAATGACCTACTTATGCTACCTTATCCTGCTTGTCCTTGAATCTAAACAAGATACTACAGAAAATGATGTCCTACCTCAACCCTTTAACACTCATTACTTTGAACCTGTGTCGGGTCCCATAATGATGTTAAAGCCTTCTTACTGATTACAGAAAACTATCACCTACCTCAATAATTTAACACTCATTACTTTGAACCTCCCAGGTCACATAGTGATGTTAAAGCCTTTTCCCAGTCCTTACATTCATTGCTCTGAATATCAATAAATTCAATATGGAAAAAAACCCACCCACACACCTCGCTTCTATCACCTTGAGAATATCTTATTATGTGTATGGTTCAGTCTCAGCCCAATCCAACACAGTTCCCATGCATTTCTCATGAATAAGAGGTAATATATAGTTCTTTGCTGTGATGTGTATTGGGCAAGACAGCACTTCCCTGAAATAATCTGAAGGGCCTTCAATATGCATGTGATTATAAGTGAGGTAGCCACCAGCTACTACAAAAAAACTGCATCAAAATGATTAATGCTGTTCATAGGGCAGTGAACAAAATGAAGTAACCAACAGTACCGAATGATTGTATTGTTTCAGTGTGATATCTGTACTCAGTCGTTCCTGTTGGAGGAGGAGCCTGTACATATGTCCTGTAAACACCAGTTCTGTCGCTGCTGCTGGAAAGAGTGAGTAGGATGTTATCCCTAAGTCTGCTGCATTCATGTGTGCATATTTACATATACATAGCAGTGCCACGATTATCCTTGATACGTATACTCTGGTTTCCAGTTTCATCAACATTCATCACCTTATAAGGAAATAAGTTAAAAGTTTCTGTAGAAAAGCAGTACAGAATTTAAGGAAGGTTCCTTTGATTTGATTTTTTCCCTTAAATTCTGTAAAACTTTCCTTTTAAAGAATCTTAAGTTTAATGAATTTCCATAATTAACATGTATGTACTGGGGCTGGTGGTACGCTCACTTTCCCTCTCAGCACTCCAAGAATATGACAAACTATAAACATTCCATGTTACTATCATGAGAAACAGTTTGTGTATCAACCATTGTTTCTCTTTTCTAATGAGTCAAATTATTATCGTTAGCTGATTCAGATTGATTTTGTAAGTATGGTGTACTTACAAACAGACTGTTGTATTACATTATATAGTGTACTTACCAACAGACAATGTTGTATTACATTATCGGTACTTGAACCTGATAAGTATGTTGTACTTACCAACAGACAATGTTGTATTACATTATCGGTACTTGAACCTGATAAGTATGTTGTACTTACAAACAGACAATGTTGTATTACATTATCGGTACTTGAACCTGATAAGTATGTTGTACTTACCAACAGACAATGTTGTATTACATTATCGGTACTTGAATCTGATAAGTATGTTGTACTTACCAACAGACAATGTTGTATTACATTATCGGTACTGGAACCTGATAAGTATGTTGTACTTACCAACAGACAATGTTGTATAACATTATCGGTACTTGAACCTGATAAGTATGTTGTACTTACAAACAGACTGTTGTATTACATTATAGGTACTGGAACCTGATAAGTATGTTGTACTTACCAACAGACAATGTTGTATAACATTATCGGTACTTGAACCTGATAAGTATGTTGTACTTACAAACAGACTGTTGTATTACATTATAGGTACTGGAACCTGATAAGTATGTTGTACTTACCAACAGACAATGTTGTATAACATTATCGGTACTTGAACCTGATAAGTATGTTGTACTTACAAACAGACTGTTGTATTACATTATAGGTACTGGAACCTGATAAGTATGTTGTACTTACCAACAGACAAGGTTGTATTACATTATCGGTACTTGAACCTGATAAGTATGGTGTATTAACCAACAGACAATGTTGTATTACATTATAGGTACTTGAACCTGATAAGTATGTTGTACTTACCAACAGACAATGTTGTATTACATTTTAGGTACTTGAACCTGAAGATCCAGGAAGGAGATGCCCATCATATTACCTGTCCTGGCTTTCAGTGTGGAAAACTTGTTCCTGTAGAAATCATAGAGAACATTGTCTCTCGGGAGATGGCACGTCGCTACCTACAGTTTGACATCAAGGTATCTGTAACACTCCAACATCAGATTATTAATTCTGCTGTAAATCGTATAGGAGTAAACTATTAATATCATTTCAATCATTTCAGGAAACGAATTAGAATGAAATTATTTCCTCCTATGTCAATGCTTGCCGATAGGAGATGCATTTGAAGTCCAAATCGCATGCATGTGGAGGTGTAGTCATTCAGAGTGACCATGTTGAACAGTGTACACGTAAAATTTTGGAAGATAAATACAGTTGTATCAGAATAGATAGTGGTTTGTGGTTGAGTGAAGTTATAGAATTCTAGTGAAGATTGCAGTATATTATTTGTGTGGGATTGTGTGAGAGGTGTATTGTTTGTATATAAGCACATGTGTTTGTAATAAATACAGTCTGCGGCATGGTCGCGCCCTTACAATTTATATGGTTTGTCAAGTTATTATTGTGACCAGACATAAATGGTGTTATAGGAGATTTGAAAATGCTTATCTGTTAAATTCCTTGTAGGCGTTTGTGGACAGTAACCCCAGCATCAAGTGGTGTCCATTCCCGGGATGTGGTCGGGCTGTCCGCCTACCAGAACTGGACGGTAACAACCAGACGCCGCGACAGCTCCCTTCTGACACGTCGCGGGCTGTAGATTGTGGTAACAAGCATTACTTCTGTTGGTGAGTCATTCTGTAATTTCTTTTTAGATTTGAAGATTATTCAGTAAAAATGTTTAACTTAATTTATGTCTGGAAATTCTACAGAACATATGCTCTGAATTATTACATGTGGATTGAGATGAAAGTTTGATGATTAGTGATAATAATATCTTTATAACGTGATGTACTATTATAGTTCGTTTCTTACAGAAAAAAATTCCAATAACTCTAAACTTGTGTGATCCGATTTTGTTAAGTGCTAATACAAAGGATGATAAATTACTACAGAATTGATGGTTTATTATCTCGCTATTTTAGTATTGACCTAAAACATATTTCTCGACTTACCTACAATTAATTAGTCCTTAACTGGTGAACCCGGGATGACTATAGGTTTCCTCTCTGTTCGTCGTGTACGTAATTTATTATGTACATAACGCCGACGTTTGTCAGTGCTCTAGTAGCTTCATTCCTTGGAGGATTTTGATCACACAGTGATAAAAAGTACCATGATATCTGGAACAAGTTTAAGGATTTTTGGATCATGGTCAAGGTCACTTTTACTATTTCTGGCGTGGAGGGGGGTTACTTAAGGACATGTATTGTTTTAGATACCTTCTATGCTTGTTACTACTAATTATACATGTAATATTTTCAGGGACTGTGGAGGTGAAGCCCATGAGCCATGCAGCTGTGATAACTGGACCAAGTGGTATAAGAAAATAGCAGAGGTCAAACCCGAACAAAGTAAGTCAAGGTCAGACCCAAACAAAGGAAGTTCTCAAGGTCAAACCGAAACAAAGGAAGTCCTCAAGATCATGCCCCCCTCTGTAAGATAAAGACAGAGAATATGTTATACTTGCAGCTGCTTACTGTGATTCATAAAAACAACTAATTAAGAATACACACACACACACACACACATCCCTCAAAGGAAAACTGGTATTATATTTTTGGGATCTATGGGGAAATGTGGACTGTCGGTATTGTAAATTCTACATTAGTGGTGTAGTTGTGTGTATATTTCAAATATAGATGTATTGTGTTAGATGTATTGTGTTAGACGTATTGTGATGTATTGTGTTAGATGTATTGTGTTAGATGTATTGTGTTAGATGTATTGTGTTAGATGTATTGTGTTAGATGTATTGTGTTAGACGTATTGTGTTAGACGTATTGTGTTAGATGTATTGTGTTAGACGTATTGTGTTAGATGTATTGTGTTGTATTGTGTTAGATGTATTGTGTTAGACGTATTGTGTTAGACGTATTGTGTTAGATGTATTGTGTTAGAGGTATTGTGTTAGATGTATTGTGTTAGACGTATTGTGTTAGACGTATTGTGTTAGATGTATTGTGTTGATATAAGTTGACTGTACATTTTTACAGATTTATTGTGTTGATATAAGTTGACCTTACATTTTTACAGTGGATGGTACAGAAAGGGACACAGAGTCGGCAGCTAACTGTCTGTGGCTGGTCACAAACTCCAAGCCTTGTCCCAACTGTAAATCTCCTATTCAGAAAAATGAGGGTTGCAACCACATGAAGTGTTCCAAGGTATAACGAAGGAAAAACAAAGAAATAAAAAAAAGAATGGTGCTTTTAGAAAACAAGAGCATGTAAAAGGAATATAAACCATTAAGATATATGATTCTTACAGTATGTGTAAATGTTAAGAAAGCAGATTACAAAGAAATATGAAAGAGGCTGTTCATTATTACCATATATGGTATATATTACAGACTTTTACCGATGTCCTTAATAAATTGGTTTCTGAATTTGACAATTTCTTTCCTTTTTATATTAAAAAAAAATCAATATTTATTGCTTAGTGGAATTGGAAGTCATTATAGTAAACCACTTTTCATGGTTAGGGGCTTAAAGTGGTAACCTTAGCTGTCATTCCGTCAAAATATTGTTTCCAATCAATTCTTTAATGGATGCAGAATGATATAACTACAATTTGGTATGTTGTGCAACGAAAATTTAATGAGTCAAATACTGATTTGGTTTTTTCTGTTGTAATAGTTATGGTCATATAACTTTCAAGATTTTGAATTTGAATCTAGTTTCACTAAGATGAGATTTAAGTGTATTTTTTTTTTTCAGTGTAAATTTGACTTTTGCTGGGTGTGTTTGGATCAATGGAAGCGACACAATTCAAGTACAGGAGGCTATTTCAAGTGTAACCGATACGAGGTATCGAAGATTGTAGAAGATAACGCCAACATGGCCCAGTCAGATGTGAGTTAGTCCACTGTGTTCATCAGGTAGTCAAAGCTTGTCTGGTTATAAGGCTACCCAAATCTAATCGGGGACAATTCTTTGTCATGAATATTGTGGATTAATTTCAGGGTTTTGAAGAATGAGGATGAGATATTCTTAATATTTTAATATTACATTCAGAAAATGTTATTGTTGCCATTACACAACTCCTACCTTAAGTCAAACAGGTGTTGGCCTGTTGGCTTATTACAGGATAAAATATGTGATTCTATTTAGGTTAATAGTAGATATAAAACATGACCCTGTCTGGATAGGTATCTCAATGCCACACAATATTTGTGGATTCACCCTGGGTAAACATATGGATGGAAACTGTCATAATAAGGCAAGTGTTTTGAAGATTTCGAGCAATATTTTCTGTTTATCCTATGTGGCATTCAACAGACCACGTACTAGATTTACTGGTATAGCGACTAAAACTTATCAATACAAGGGAGATAACTCTTACACACTTTTACCACATTGCTGACATTAACTGGAATTTCTGTTTTCCCTACTTTCGATATTCATTTAATGGCACTTCTAAAATAGCTGGTATTTACATATAGTAAGTAAAGAGTTTTTAATTTAATAAAGACATTTGAAAAACATTTATTTGTGTGACAGTATATAACCCATATACAAAGAGACAGAAATAAACATGTCCATTGTTTTAAGTATTGAGTCTCGGTGTGTAATGGACTAATTATATAATGATCTGGTGTGTTTAACAGGCAGAGGAGAGGAATAAGAGAATGCAGGAACTGAACAAGTTTGTCCATTACTACACTCGCTTTAAGAACCATGAGAACAGCTATAAGGTAGGTATTCTTATGGATAAGTGATATTGTCCCAAATAAGAAAAGCTGACAACTGAAGATATTCAGAAATTTGGGTGCAATAGCTGTTAATAGCCATTAATATATTTAATACCCACAGAAGTGATTTAATTCAAACACTATCATTATGATAAGCTGTGTTGTCTCCAGCACCCACCACGAAAAGAATTTCTTTATTTCTAGATTCTTCTTGTAGGGTATGTATGTGTATTGAATAGCCCTTAAATGAAACCATTAGTATTTTACAATACAATTTGTACAATAATCATAAAAATAAAGTTTTGGGTGCAAACTAAGCCATTCTAAATAAAGAAATACAAAATATTTTTACAATGATCTTGTTGAACAATAACAACTAATGAACCTTAAATTTCTGTTATCAGTTTGAGGAGCCACTGACCAGTTCTACAAAAACAAAGATGATGAAGTTAGCCGAGGCTGTAACAGATCCAGGTAAGACAGAATTATTTCTATTCTATGTGTGTGTTGTTTCTATAGTAACCATTTGATTAGCAATAGGTGTGTGTTGCTTATTTCCCTCGTGTTTTAGAGGGCAAGAGTTCTGATCTGTTCTGTTCTGTTTTATCACATGATATTGTATTATACTATTTCCTGCCTATAGTTAATATCCTTGGTGTACATATGTTGCAAAGCTATTCTGTTCATCTTCAGTAATGTGCTAAAATTTGATTTTATCAAAAATAAAAATGCATGGAGTATTAGGATTTGTCACTGATTAATAATGAATTCATTTAGATGCTTGTATAATAATTATTTAAAACATGTTGTTTCAGACACATTGTTTATTTCTTAATGATTTAAAACTTTTCACTGAAACAAAATTTCTTTAATAATTGAGGGAACAATTAAAAATCCTCTGTGACTTTGTTAAAACAGCAACAGCCAATGCGGAGACCAAGTTTGTAGAAGAAGCTGTTGAGCAGTTGCTCAAAGCACGACGGGTGCTCAAGTGTTCTTACGCCTATGGTTACTATCTCGATGGACCTGGTTACAAAAAGATGGTGTTTGAATTCATGCAGGTAAGAACAATTTAGAAGATTCTTGCATCACCAAAATCCTGAAAGTTCTTTTCCTTTTCAAAAGTCTTAAATATATAAGTTTTTAACTATGTTCTTTATTGAAGATCTTGGTCGGAAAGTCAGTGTTCCATTCGCTATAGATAAATGATATTAATGAAAGTAATGTGTTGTTGAAATTTTATTTAGAGAATCCAAACTAAACTAAGACTAAGGCTAGCTGAATATACAGGCATGATAATTTTCAGGTAAAAGTCTGATTTCACACTCTTTTCTCATGTTGGCTGTAATGTTCATTTTAGTATTTCATCATAGAAAATAAACCACAAATTGGGATTTTAGACTTTTTTTACATTCAGCTGTTCTCATCCCTAAATTTAACATGAAGTGTCTGCTTGATTCTGTCTGTGTGACTTTAATAGATGTGGTGGTCAGGTGATGCAGTGGTAACACACTCGCCTTTCACCGAGGCAACTGGTGTTTGATTCTTTGACCAGACGTTAAAAGGTATCAGGGTGATCACCTGACGACCAAATCGGTTTTCTCTGAGTACTCCTCCAGGGACCTTCTAAATCAAGTCTCCTTGCACACTCTTATTTGAGTCGAGAAAAGTGATTATTATTATTAAAGTACAACTTGTTTTTATGTTAACAGACCGAGCTGGAGGAATGTGGCGAAATTCTATCCCAGATGGTAAACAGGCTGTATTTGAGGACACCTAGGAAGCGTATTATAGAACAAGCCCATGTAGTCCAAAGGAAGCGCCACGAGTTTATAGTAGCTATATCCAAAGGACTGGTTCCTCCAGAGACACCTCCAGCACTCCGAAAACACCGGAGGCGCAGATATAGCATGGACTATGAAGATGTAAGTCTGATGGCTGAGGCTGGTTCAAAGGAATTTATTGTCAGAGGGGTTAGGGAGTATAAAATGATGGTATCAGCATTGCATATGACAGTTAATCTAGACTCTACATTTGTAGCTTTACCACTCACATACTGTCAGGTATAATCACAGGTAATTCATTGTTGCCATGACATCACAGAAATTGGCCCTAAATAACCACAGCCATTGACGGGCCGTTACACCAAATCAAATAATCCACACATTAAAACAGCCATAGTCTACACTTGATGTTACTTTATTGTGATAGGGAGAATTTCCTGTAAATTCAATACTGAAAGAAAATTATTCAACACTAATGATGCTGATACTTGGTATTTATAAAGCGAAATCTTTACTTTGATTTTAAGATTTTGACACTTGATATATTAGATACTTGAGTTCCATGTAAGTTGTTTTTGATTTGGTTTTAAGATTATTCTATTTTAATATGAAGGAGGAACTGCGAAAGGCCATCTTAGCCTCGATACAGGATGTCGACCCAGCCAATCCATGGATAAAGGATGCGTCTGGTCGCCATACCAACGTAATGGCTGTTTTGGACTGGCCTGACAGTGATGACTCGGATAGTGACGGACAGACAAGTCAGAGAAAACAAGGTGAGTATTCTCAGACACCATGGACAGACAAGCCATAGAAAACAAGGTGAGTATTCTCGGACACCATGGACAGACAAGTCGGAGAAAACAAGTTTAGTATTCTCGCACACCATGGACAGACAAGCCATAGATAAAACAAGTTTAGTATTCTCGCACACCATGGACAGACAAGCCATAGATAAAACAAGGTGAGTATTCTCACACACCATGGACAGACAAGTCAGAGAAAACAAGGTGAGTATTCTCGGACACCATGGACAGACAAGTCAGAGAAAACAAGGTGAGTATTCTCGCACACCATGGACAGACAAGTCAGAGAAAACAAGGTGAGTATTCTCACACACCATGGACAGACAAGCCATAGAAAACAAGGTGAGTATTCTCACACACCATGGACAGACAAGTCAGAGAAAACAAGGTGAATATTCTCGCACACCATGGACAGACAAGTCAGAGAAACAAGAACAGTATGTCAGAAGATTCAAATAACCTTTGGTCCCTTTCGGTGCCTGCTCTTTTTCTGACAACCTTTTCTTAAAGTCCTACGGTAGTCTAAAATAACTGGGAATTCAACATTTGTATAATTATTTTGAGTTGGTGTGAAATATAACATATAGGGACAGTGCCAAAAATTAGAAAAAAGGTGAATTTGTATGGTTATTACATAAATATGGATGAAGGATGTTGACCTTATGTGGCGTTGTGTGCCTCTCGGTCGAGATATGATTAAGTGGACATCTTTAATCTTTTGATCAACAGACATGATTTTAATTAGATGCATAAGGACACAAATTGTCTTAATTTGTGTTTCTATGTTAAATATCAGAACAGTATACATTAAGTTGAACCAGTTTATCCCTGTTTATCCTATTATGGCTGTGGTAGCTCAGTCAGTAAGCATCATCCACTTAACCTCCAGTTAATATCCAAAGTACTTGATTCATCACTCCTTACCTGTAGCAGTTTGTGTTTATCAAGAAACTGAAAAACAGTCATGTGTTTGCTCTCGTAGTTGTATCCATGGGAAAGACACTTTACCCTAATTGCTGAGGATTGCATTAGACAGGCCTCAGTATGTTGTTCAGTGAGGTAGCCACCAACTACTACAGGGAGACCCTGCTACAAATGACAATAAATTCATCAAATAAATAAGCTTACTCTGGTATATGATCCTGAAACTATAATTTGGTACATATATAATATGATGTTTTTGTTTCATTATTACAGGTAAATGTGCACGGGAAGGGTGTAATAGGTTGGAGGCCAAGAACCCTCGGACAGGAGAATGGCACCAGTATTGTAGCCGACAGTGTATGAATGCTGTCGCCGTGGAGAGTTCTGACCAGTCAGGTAATGGACCTCTTAGCTGTCCAAGATTTTAGGTTTAATTCAGCTATATTCAGAAGTAAAATTGATACAGGTTTGATATCAGAGGAATTTCTGATAATAACTAGGTGTCATGGTAATGTTTGTCATTAAGATCTAGTCTCTGATATCATTAATTGTAAATAAAACCCGTCTTTCTAGACTAATTTTATTTCCAAATTAGCTAGAGAGAAATTCACCCTAACACCAAGTCCAAAGGAAGTAGCTAGTGTTTTAGCAGGGTTACACTTCAAACAATTCAATATCATGTTGTATTTTTATAGAGTCTGTCCAGGAGGTTATACTTGATGAAGTAGCTAGTGTTTAGCAGGGTTACACTTCAAACAATGGAATATGATGTTGTATTTTTGTAGAGCCTGTCCAGGAGGCTATACTTGATGAACAGATGGATCTACTCAGAGCCCTGGAGATGTCCCGTTTACAGTACCTTAGAGACCAGGGTATAATTGCAGATCTATCCTCTACTACAGCTAGGTAAGATGGTGTTGATCTGTTGATCTTTGACTTGCCTGACATAGGCTAAGGTTCTTGGTTTGAAATATTTCACTAAAGCTGTAAATATTATGAAATAGTTTTAAAATGTATGTGTTCTCAAAAATTATGAAATTTACAGTAAAGTCACTGTAGAATATGTAGGTTTTTAGATACTGTGAATTTCACAGTTACTGTAGAATATGTAGGTTTTTACTGTAATATGTATTGTGAATTTCACAGCTACAATATGTAGGTTTTTAGATACTGTAAATTTTAAAGCAAGAATTAAATTTTCACAACATGATATGCTTATTACTGTGAAATGCATTTAGGTCAAAGAAAAGCATGAAAACAATGTTTATCAATGAGCATTCTGAAATACCAATATTTAAAACATGCATTAGCGTATTCTTTAGTACAATTTTACATGTATGTTTGTAGCTTATTGGACTCCCCTGGAGCAGCTGAGGGTGGCAGCCCCGTCCCTGGGGAAGACAGCGCCCTCCCCTCCCCACAGAAACAGAGTAAGACTCTTCCTGATATCGCCCTGCTGCCCAAATCTCCGAGGGCAAAAGGTAAACAGACAACAGACAAGAAAGGAAAGTCCCCCAAATGGTCCAAAGATGAGGGACCACAGCTAGGAAAACCAAATAGTATGACAGCTATGGAGGAGTTGGACTTTGAGTTACAGAGAGTACTTGAGCTGTCCGCCATTAGTCCTTCTGGTTTGTATAGTCCTACATGATCAATTCTCAATCATAATTATCAATCTCAGAAATGTTTAACAGGGTAGATCTCTACCAAAGCACATTCCCAGGGCGAAGGCTTTGCCTGTTATAGAGTTTTACACCCACTTCAGGATAGGATTGAGGAACTAAGTGTTTTCTCTGTCCGTCCAGTCTGTAACAGTTTTCTATCTTTATATTGATCTCCTGTTTTTGTGAGGTTTTGCCCTTGTTGTTATCAGACCAATATTACATTTTACACTGAGACAGCATCACCACAGTCGATTATGTCTTTTCATTTACTTCTCTAAAACACCAGCTGGTAGTTACTGAAACATTAATACACCAGCTGGTAGTTACCCAAACATTAAAACACCAGCTGGTAGTTACCCAAACATTAAAACACCAGCTGGTAGTTACCCAAACATTAAAACACCAGCTGGTAGTTACCGAAACATTAATACACCAGCTGGTAGTTACCCAAACATTAAAACACCAGCTGGTAGTTACCCAAACATTGAAACACCAGCTGGTAGTTACCGAAACATTAAAACACCAGCTGGTAGTTACCCAAACATTAAAACACCAGCTGGTAGTTACCGAAACATTTAAACACCAGCTGGTAGTTACCGAAACATTAAAACACCAGCTGGTAGTTACTGAAGCATTAAAACACCAGCTGGTAGTTAACGAAACATTAAAACACCAGCTGGTAGTTACCCAAACATTAAAACACCAGCTGGTAGTTACCCAAACATTAAAACACCAGCTGGTAGTTACCCAAACATTAAAACACCAGCTGGTAGTTACCCAAACATAAAACACCAGCTGGTAGTTACCGAAACATTTAAACACCAGCTGGTAGTTACCCAAACATTAAAACACCAGCTGGTAGTTACCCAAACATTAAAACACCAGCTGGTAGTTACCCAAACATTAAAACACCAGCTGGAAGTTAACGAAACATTAAAACACCAGCTGGTAGTTACCGAAACATTAAAACACCAGCTGGTAGTTAACGAAACATTAAAACTACAGCTGGTAGTTAACGAATCATTAAAACACCAGCTGGTAGTTAACGAAACATTAAAACACCAGCTGGTAGTTACCGAAACATTAAAACACCAGCTGGTAGTTAACGAAACATTAAAACACCAGCTGGTAGTTACCCAAACATTAAAACACCAGCTGGTAGTTACCGAAGCATTAAAACACCAGCTGGTAGTTAACGAAACATTAAAACACCAGCTGGTAGTTACCGAAGCATTAAAACACCAGCTGGTAGTTACCCAAACATTAAAACACCAGCTGGTAGTTAACGAAACATTAAAACACCAGCTGGTAGTTACCGAAACATTACCGAAACATTAAAACACCAGCTGGTAGTTACCGAAGCATTAAAACACCAGCTGGTAGTTACCCAAACATTAAAACACCAGCTGGTAGTTAACGAAACATTAAAACACCAGCTGGTAGTTACCGAAACATTACCGAAACATTAAAACACCAGCTGGTAGTTACCGAAGCATTAAAACACCAGCTGGTAGTTAACGAAACATTAAAACACCAGCTGGTAGTTACCCAAACATTAAAACACCAGCTGGTAGTTAACGAAACATTAAAACACCAGCTGGTAGTTACCCAAACATTAAAACACCAGCTGGTAGTTACCGAAACATTAAAACACCAGCTGGTAGTTACCCAAACATTAAAACACCAGCTGGTAGTTACCCAAACATTAAAACACCAGCTGGTAGTTACCCAAACATTAAAACACCAGCCGGTAGTTACCCAAACATTAAAACACCAGCTGGTAGTTACCGAAACATTAAAACACCAGCTGGTAGTTACCGAAACATTAAAACACCAGCTGGTAGTTACCCAAACATTAAAACACCAGCTGGTAGTTACCCAAACATTAAAACACCAGCTAGTAGTTACCCAAACATCAAAACACCAGCTGGTAGTTAACGAAACATTAAAACACCAGCTGGTAGTTAACGAAACATTAAAACACCAGCTGGTAGTTAACGAATCATTAAAACTACAGCTGGTAGTTAACGAATCATTAAAACACCAGCTGGTAGTTAACGAAACATTAAAACACCAGCTGGTAGTTACCCAAACATTAAAACACCAGCTGGTAGTTACCGAAACATTAAAACTACAGCTGGTAGTTAACGAATCATTAAAACTACAGCTGGTAGTTAACGAATCATTAAAACACCAGCTGGTAGTTACCGAAACATTAAAACACCAGCTGGTAGTTAACGAAACATTAAAACACCAGCTGGTAGTTACCGAAACATTAAAACACCAGCTGGTAGTTACCGAAACATTAAAACACCAGCTGGTAGTTAACGAATCATTAAAACACCAGCTGGTAGTTACCCAAACATTAAAACACCAGCTGGTAGTTAACGAAACACTAAAACTACAGCTGGTAGTTAACGAATCATTAAAACACCAGCTGGTAGTTACCGAAACATTAAAACACCAGCTGGTAGTTAACGAATCATTAAAACACCAGCTGGTAGTTACCCAAACATTAAAACACCAGCTGGTAGTTAACGAATCATTAAAACACCAGCTGGTAGTTAACGAAACATTAAAACACCAGCTGGTAGTTACCGAAACATTAAAACACCAGCTGGTAGTTACCGAAACATTAAAACACCAGCTGGTAGTTAACGAATCATTAAAACACCAGCTGGTAGTTACCCAAACATTAAAACACCAGCTGGTAGTTACCCAAACATTAAAACACCAGCTGGTAGTTACCCAAACATTAAAACACCAGCTGGTAGTTACCGAAACATTAAAACACCAGCTGGTAGTTAACGAATCATTAAAACACCAGCTGGTAGTTACCCAAACATTAAAACACCAGCTGGTAGTTAACGAATCATTAAAACACCAGCTGGTAGTTAACGAAACATTAAAACACCAGCTGGTAGTTACCGAAACATTAAAACACCAGCTGGTAGTTACCGAAACATCAAAACACCAGCTGGTAGTTACCGAATCATTAAAACACCAGCTGGTAGTTACCCAAACATTAAAACACCAGCTGGTAGTTACCGAAACATCAAAACACCAGCTGGTAGTTACCGAAACATTAAAACACCAGCTGGTAGTTACCGAAACATCAAAACACCAGCTGGTAGTTACCCAAACATTAAAACACCAGCTGGTAGTTACCGAAACATTAAAACACCAGCTGGTAGTTACCCAAACATTAAAACACCAGCTGGTAGTTACCCAAACATTAAAACACCAGCTGGTAGTTACCGAAACATCAAAACACCAGCTGGTAGTTACCGAAACATAAAACACCAGCTGGTAGTTACCGAAACATTAAAACACCAGCTGGTAGTTAACGAATCATTAAAACACCAGCTGGTAGTTACCCAAACATTAAAACACCAGCTGGTAGTTAACGAAACATTAAAACACCAGCTGGTAGTTACCCAAACATTAAAACACCAGCTGGTAGTTACCCAAACATTAAAACACCAGCTGGTAGTTAACGAAACATTAAAACACCAGCTGGTAGTTAACGAAACATTAAAACACCAGCTGGTAGTTACCCAAACATTAAAACACCAGCTGGTAGTTACCCAAACATTAAAACACCAGCTGGTAGTTAACGAAACATTAAAACACCAGCTGGTAGTTACCGAAACATTAAAACACCAGCTGGTAGTTAACGAAACATTAAAACTACAGCTGGTAGTTAACGAATCATTAAAACACCAGCTGGTAGTTACCGAAACATTAAAACACCAGCTGGTAGTTACCCAAACATTAAAACACCAGCTGGTAGTTACCCAAACATTAAAACACCAGCTGGTAGTTAACGAATCATTAAAACACCAGCTGGTAGTTACCCAAACATTAAAACACCAGCTGGTAGTTACCCAAACATTAAAACACCAGCTGGTAGTTACCGAAACATTTAAACACCAGCTGGTAGTTACCGAAACATTAAAACACCAGCTGGTAGTTACCGAAACATTAAAACACCAGCTGGTAGTTACCCAAACATTAAAACACCAGCTGGTAGTTACCCAAACATTAAAACACCAGCTGGTAGTTACCCAAACATTAAAACACCAGCTGGTAGTTACCCAAACATTAAAACACCAGCTGGTAGTTACCCAAACATTAAAACACCAGCTGGTAGTTACCCAAACATTAAAACACCAGCTGGTAGTTACCCAAACATTAAAACACCAGCTGGTAGTTACCCAAACATTAAAACACCAGCTGGTAGTTACCGAAACATTAAAACACCAGCTGGTAGTTACCGAAACATTAAAACACCAGCTGGTAGTTAACGAAACATTAAAACTACAGCTGGTAGTTAACGAATCATTAAAACACCAGCTGGTAGTTAACGAAACATTAAAACACCAGCTGGTAGTTACCGAAACATTAAAACACCAGCTGGTAGTTAACGAAACATTAAAACACCAGCTGGTAGTTACCCAAACATCAAAACACCAGCTGGTAGTTACCCAAACATTAAAACACCAGCTGGTAGTTACCGAATCATTAAAACACCAGCTGGTAGTTACCCAAACATTAAAACACCAGCTGGTAGTTACCGAAACATTAAAACACCAGCTGGTAGTTACCCAAACATTAAAACACCAGCTGGTAGTTACCCAAACATTAAAACACCAGCCGGTAGTTAACGAAACATTAAAACACCAGCTTGTAGTTACCCAAACATTAAAACACCAGCTGGTAGTTACCCAAACATTAAAACACCAGCTTGTAGTTACCCAAACATTAAAACACCAGCTGGTAGTTACCCAAACATTAAAACACCAGCTGGTAGTTACCCAAACATTAAAACACCAGCTGGTAGTTAACGAAACATTAAAACACCAGCTGGTAGTTACCGAAACATTAAAACACCAGCTGGTAGTTAACGAAACATTAAAACTACAGCTGGTAGTTAACGAATCATTAAAACACCAGCTGGTAGTTAACGAAACATTAAAACACCAGCTGGTAGTTAACGAATCATTAAAACACCAGCTGGTAGTTACCCAAACATTAAAACACCAGCTGGTAGTTAACGAAACATTAAAACACCAGCTGGTAGTTACCCAAACATTAAAACACCAGCTGGTAGTTAACGAAACATTAAAACACCAGCTGGTAGTTACCGAAACATTAAAACACCAGCTGGTAGTTACCCAAACATTAAAACACCAGCTGGTAGTTAACGAAACATTAAAACACCAGCTGGTAGTTACCGAAACATTAAAACACCAGTTGGTAGTTACCCAAACATTAAAACACCAGTTGGTAGTTACCGAAACATTAAAACACCAGCTGGTAGTTACCCAAACATTAAAACACCAGCTGGTAGTTACCCAAACATTAAAACACCAGCTGGTAGTTACCGAAACATTAAAACACCAGCTGGTAGTTACCGAAACATTAAAACACCAGCTGGTAGTTACCCAAACATTAAAACACCAGCTGGTAGTTACCCAAACATTAAAACACCAGCTGGTAGTTAACGAAACATTAAAACACCAGCTGGTAGTTACCCAAACATTAAAACACCAGCTGGTAGTTACCCAAACATTAAAACACCAGCTGGTAGTTAACGAAACATTAAAACACCAGCTGGTAGTTACCCAAACATTAAAACACCAGCTGGTAGTTAACGAAACATTAAAACACCAGCTTGTAGTTACCCAAACATTAAAACACCAGCTGGTAGTTACCCAAACATTAAAACACCAGCTGGTAGTTACCCAAACATTAAAACACCAGCTGGTAGTTAACGAAACATTAAAACACCAGCTGGTAGTTACCCAAACATTAAAACACCAGCTGGTAGTTACCCAAACATTAAAACACCAGCTGGTAGTTACCGAAGCATTAAAACACCAGCTGGTAGTTAACGAAACATTAAAACACCAGCTGGTAGTTACCGAAGCATTAAAACACCAGCTGGTAGTTACCCAAACATTAAAACACCAGCTGGTAGTTAACGAAACATTAAAACACCAGCTGGTAGTTACCGAAACATTACCGAAACATTAAAACACCAGCTGGTAGTTACCGAAGCATTAAAACACCAGCTGGTAGTTAACGAAACATTAAAACACCAGCTGGTAGTTACCCAAACATTAAAACACCAGCTGGTAGTTACCCAAACATTAAAACACCAGCTGGTAGTTACCGAAACATTAAAACACCAGCTGGTAGTTACCCAAACATTAAAACACCAGCTGGTAGTTACCCAAACATTAAAACACCAGCTGGTAGTTACCCAAACATTAAAACACCAGCCGGTAGTTACCCAAACATTAAAACACCAGCTGGTAGTTACCGAAACATTAAAACACCAGCTGGTAGTTACCGAAACATTAAAACACCAGCTGGTAGTTACCCAAACATTAAAACACCAGCTGGTAGTTACCCAAACATTAAAACACCAGCTAGTAGTTACCCAAACATCAAAACACCAGCTGGTAGTTAACGAAACATTAAAACACCAGCTGGTAGTTAACGAAACATTAAAACACCAGCTGGTAGTTAACGAATCATTAAAACTACAGCTGGTAGTTAACGAATCATTAAAACACCAGCTGGTAGTTAACGAAACATTAAAACACCAGCTGGTAGTTACCCAAACATTAAAACACCAGCTGGTAGTTACCGAAACATTAAAACTACAGCTGGTAGTTAACGAATCATTAAAACTACAGCTGGTAGTTAACGAATCATTAAAACACCAGCTGGTAGTTACCGAAACATTAAAACACCAGCTGGTAGTTAACGAAACATTAAAACACCAGCTGGTAGTTAACGAATCATTAAAACACCAGCTGGTAGTTACCCAAACATTAAAACACCAGCTGGTAGTTAACGAAACACTAAAACTACAGCTGGTAGTTAACGAATCATTAAAACACCAGCTGGTAGTTACCGAAACATTAAAACACCAGCTGGTAGTTAACGAATCATTAAAACACCAGCTGGTAGTTACCCAAACATTAAAACACCAGCTGGTAGTTAACGAATCATTAAAACACCAGCTGGTAGTTAACGAAACATTAAAACACCAGCTGGTAGTTACCGAAACATTAAAACACCAGCTGGTAGTTACCGAAACATTAAAACACCAGCTGGTAGTTACCCAAACATTAAAACACCAGCTGGTAGTTACCGAAACATTAAAACACCAGCTGGTAGTTAACGAATCATTAAAACACCAGCTGGTAGTTACCCAAACATTAAAACACCAGCTGGTAGTTACCCAAACATTAAAACACCAGCTGGTAGTTACCCAAACATTAAAACACCAGCTGGTAGTTACCGAAACATTAAAACACCAGCTGGTAGTTAACGAATCATTAAAACACCAGCTGGTAGTTACCCAAACATTAAAACACCAGCTGGTAGTTAACGAATCATTAAAACACCAGCTGGTAGTTAACGAAACATTAAAACACCAGCTGGTAGTTACCGAAACATTAAAACACCAGCTGGTAGTTACCGAAACATCAAAACACCAGCTGGTAGTTACCGAATCATTAAAACACCAGCTGGTAGTTACCCAAACATTAAAACACCAGCTGGTAGTTACCGAAACATCAAAACACCAGCTGGTAGTTACCGAAACATTAAAACACCAGCTGGTAGTTACCGAAACATCAAAACACCAGCTGGTAGTTACCCAAACATTAAAACACCAGCTGGTAGTTACCGAAACATTAAAACACCAGCTGGTAGTTACCCAAACATTAAAACACCAGCTGGTAGTTACCCAAACATTAAAACACCAGCTGGTAGTTACCGAAACATCAAAACACCAGCTGGTAGTTACCGAAACATAAAACACCAGCTGGTAGTTACCGAAACATTAAAACACCAGCTGGTAGTTAACGAATCATTAAAACACCAGCTGGTAGTTACCCAAACATTAAAACACCAGCTGGTAGTTAACGAAACATTAAAACACCAGCTGGTAGTTACCCAAACATTAAAACACCAGCTGGTAGTTACCGAAACATTAAAACACCAGCTGGTAGTTACCGAATCATTAAAACACCAGCTGGTAGTTAACAAAACATTAAACATTAAAACACCAGCTGGTAGTTACCGAAACATTAAAACACCAGCTGGTAGTTACCCAAACATTAAAACACCAGCTGGTAGTTACCCAAACATTAAAACACCAGCTGGTAGTTAACGAAACATTAAAACACCAGCTGGTAGTTAACAAAACATTAAACATTAAAACACCAGCTGGTAGTTACCCAAACATTAAAACACCAGCTGGTAGTTACCCAAACATTAAAACACCAGCTGGTAGTTACCGAAACATTTAAACACCAGCTGGTAGTTAACGAAACATTAAAACACCAGCTGGTAGTTACCCAAACATTAAAACACCAGCTGGTAGTTAACGAAACATTAAAACACCAGCTGGTAGTTAACGAAACATTAAAACACCAGCTGGTAGTTACCCAAACATTAAAACACCAGCTGGTAGTTAACGAAACATTAAAACACCAGCTGGTAGTTAACGAAACATTAAAACACCAGCTGGTAGTTACCCAAACATTAAAACACCAGCTGGTAGTTAACGAAACATTAAAACACCAGCTGGTAGTTACCCAAACATTAAAACACCAGCTGGTAGTTACCGAATCATTAAAACACCAGCTGGTAGTTACCGAAACATTAAAACACCAGCTGGTAGTTACCGAAACATCAAAACACCAGCTGGTAGTTACCGAAACATCAAAACACCAGCTGGTAGTTACCAAAACATTAAAACACCAGCTGGTAGTTACCCAAACATTAAAACACCAGCTGGTAGTTACCCAAACATTAAAACACCAGCTGGTAGTTACCCAAACATTAAAACACCAGCTGGTAGTTACCCAAACATTAAAACACCAGCTAGTAGTTAACGAAACATTAAAACACCAGCTGGTAGTTAACGAAACATTAAAACAACAGGTATTTATGACTACTGTATCTCTCTTGTATAGATTTTAAGGTACAAAAGATAAATACAGTTACCGGTTACAGATCAAATTAGAAGTATAAGTTATCATGATGCTGGCTGTTTTTCCGTGTAATACATTGAGTGGTCACTAGGGGACATGTATTACCTCACCAACACTGTTGTCACTAGGGGACATGTATTACGTCACCAACACTGTTGTCACTAGGGGACATGTATTGCCTCACCAACACTGTTGTCACTAGGGGACATGTATTATGTCACCAACAGTGTTGTCACTAGGGGACATGTATTATGTCACCAACACTGTTGTCACTAGGGGACATGTATTACGTCACCAACACTGTTGTCACTAGGGGACATGTATTACGTCACCAACACTGTTGTCACTAGGGGACATGTATTGCCTCACCAACACTGTTGTCACTAGGGGACATGTATTACGTCACCAACACTGTTGTCACTAGGGGACATGTATTACCTCACCAACACTGTTGTCACTAGGGGACATGTATTACGTCACCAACGCTGTTGTCACTAGGGGACATGTATTGCCTCACCAACACTGTTGTCACTAGGGGACATGTATTACGTCACCAACACTGTTGTCACTAGGGGACATGTATTACGTCACCAACACTGTTGTCACTAGGGGACATGTATTACGTCACCAACACTGTTGTCACTAGGGGACATGTATTGCCTCACCAACACTGTTGTCACTAGGGGACATGTATTACGTCACCAACACTGTTGTCACTAGGGGACATGTATTACGTCACCAACACTGTTGTCACTAGGGGACATGTATTGCCTCACCAACACTGTGGTCACTAGGGGACATGTATTACGTCACCAACACTGTTGTCACTAGGGGACATGTATTACGTCACCAACACTGTTGTCACTAGGGGACATGTATTACGTCACCAACACTGTTGTCACTAGGGGACATGTATTACGTCACCAACACTGTTGTCACTAGGGGACATGTATTACGTCACCAACACTGTTGTCACTAGGGGACATGTATTACGTCACCAACACTGCTGTCACTAGGGGACATGTATTACGTCACCAACACTGCTGTCACTAGGGGACATGTACTGCCTCACCAACACTGTTGTCACTAGGGGACATGTATTACGTCACCAACACTGTTGTCACTAGGGGACATGTATTACGTCACCAACACTGCTGTCACTAGGGGACATGTATTACGTCACCAACACTGCTGTCACTAGGGGACATGTATTACGTCACCAACACTGCTGTCACTAGGGGACATGTATTGCCTCACCAACACTGTTGTCACTAGGGGACATGTATTACGTCACCAACACTGTTGTCACTAGGGGACATGTATTACGTCACCAACACTGTTGTCACTAGGGGACATGTATTACGTCACCAACACTGTTGTCACTAGGGGACATGTATTACGTCACCAACACTGTTGTCACTAGGGGACATGTATTACGTCACCAACACTGTTGTCACTAGGGGACATGTATTACGTCACCAACACTGTTGTCACTAGGGGACATGTATTGCCTCACCAACACTGTTGTCACTAGGGGACATGTATTACGTCACCAACACTGTGGTCACTAGGGGACATGTATTACGTCACCAACACTGTTATCACTAGGGGACATGTATTACGTCACCAACACTGTTGTCACTAGGGGACATGTATTACCTCACCAACACTGTTGTCACTAGGAGACATGTATTACGTCACCAACACTGTTGTCACTAGGGGACATGTATTACGTCACCAACACTGTTGTCACTAGGGGACATGTATTACGTCACCAACACTGTTGTCACTAGGGGACATGTATTACGTCACCAACACTGTTGTCACTAGGGGACATGTATTGCCTCACCAACACTGTTATCACTAGGGGACATGTATTACCTCACCAACACTGTTGTCACTAGGGGACATGTATTACCTCACCAACACTGTTGTCACTAGGAGACATGTATTACGTCACCAACACTGTTGTCACTAGGGGACATGTATTACGTCACCAACACTGTTGTCACTAGGGGACATGTATTACGTCACCAACACTGTTATCACTAGGGGACATGTATTACCTCACCAACACTATTGTCACTAGGGGACATGTATTACGTCACCAACACTGTTGTCACTAGGGGACATGTATTACCTCACCAACACTGTTGTCACTAGGGGACATGTATTACGTCACCAACACTGTTGTCACTAGGGGACATGTATTACCTCACCAACACTGTTGTCACTAGGGGACATGTATTACGTCACCAACACTTGTCACTAGGGGACATGTATTACCTCACCAACACTGTTGTCACTAGGGGACATGTATTACGTCACCAACACTGTTGTCACTAGGGGACATGTATTACGTCACCAACACTGTTGTCACTAGGGGACATGTATATTACGTCACCAATACTGTTGTCACTAGGGGACATGTATTATGTCACCAACACTGTTGTCACTAGGGGACATGTATTACCTCACTAACACTGTTGTCACTAGGGGACATGTATTACCTCACCAACACTGTTGTCACTAGGGGACATGTATTACCTCACCAACACTGTTGTCACTAGGGGACATGTATTACGTCACCAACACTGTTGTCACTAGGGGACATGTATTACGTCACCAACACTGTTATCACTAGGGGACATGTATTACCTCACCAACACTGTTGTCACTAGGGGACATGTATTACGTCACCAACACTGTTGTCACTAGGGGACATGTATTACGTCACCAACACTGTTGTCACTAGGGGACATGTATTGCCTCACCAACACTGTTGTCACTAGGGGACATGTATTACCTCACCAACACTGTTGTCACTAGGGGACATGTATTACGTCACCAACACTGTTGTCACTAGGGGACATGTATTACCTCACCAACACTGTTGTCACTAGGGGACATGTATTACGTCACCAACACTTGTCACTAGGGGACATGTATTACCTCACCAACACTGTTGTCACTAGGGGACATGTATTACGTCACCAACACTGTTGTCACTAGGGGACATGTATTACCTCACCAACACTGTTGTCACTAGGGGACATGTATATTACGTCACCAATACTGTTGTCACTAGGGGACATGTATTATGTCACCAACACTGTTGTCACTAGGGGACATGTATTACCTCACCAACACTGTTGTCACTAGGGGACATGTATTACGTCACCAACACTGTTGTCACTAGGGGACATGTATTACCTCGCCAACACTGTTGTCACTAGGGGACATGTATTACGTCACCAACACTGTTGTCACTAGGGGACATGTATGTACGTCACCAACACTGTTGTCGCTAGGGGACATGTATTACGTCACCAACACTCACTTGATTATTCTTGTTAAACAGTTTCTGTATGTTCTATCATTCGTTTTCAAATTATCAATTGATGTTCGAACAGAAATGTTGGATTTCCATGTTTGTTAATTGTGCTCTCCTTTTTTAACCAACCAGTGAATATCTAAAGCACTCAATCAACCTTTGTTTATTAGTATGATTTATTAGTATGATTTATTAGTATAGTATGATTTATTAGTATAGTATGATTTATTAGTATAGTATGATTTATTAGTATGATTTATTAGTATAGTATGATTTATTAGTATAGTATGATTTATTAGTATGATTTATTTTGATTTATTAGTATGATTTATTTTTATTTATTTTTATTTATTTTGATTTATTTTGCAGATTTGCCTCCTGATGCCAAATTAATGTTGCCCAAAAGTGCCACACTAACAGCCCCCGTGTCACCCCAACAACCACGTCAAATGACACCTCAGGAGTCACTTTCTCCCTATGCTCAACACCGCCGTAAGAAAAGTCAGAGTCGATTTGATGAGGCGACATCCACAGTGGTGAGTCGAGTCCCAAACAAGAGTGTGGAAGACCTACTCCATGATGACTGCAGCATTGGGTGTAGAGCTCCACCACCTTCTCTGTCTACTCTGTCTTCAGAGTCTGACTCACCAAGTGAAAGTATAGGGACAATATCGAATGTGTACACAATGC
>NW_022982757.1:0-30895 GCF_902652985.1 Pecten maximus | reverse complement strand
AGTCACCCAATGTATCAACTGTGACTTACATCTCCTCTCTAAGTCCCCCAATGTATCAGGTGTGACCTACATCTCCTTTCTAAGTCCCCCAG
Organism: Pecten maximus; assembly: GCF_902652985.1. Classification (NCBI taxonomy): domain Eukaryota; kingdom Metazoa; phylum Mollusca; class Bivalvia; order Pectinida; family Pectinidae; genus Pecten; species Pecten maximus. Next base: position 30,803 of record NW_022982757.1, on the reverse strand, counting down.
TGTATCAGGTGTGACTTACATCTCCTCTCTAAGTCCCCCAGTGTATCAGGTGTGACTTACATCTCCTCTCTAAGTCCCCCAGTGTATCAGGTGTGACTTACATCTCCTCTCTAAGTCGTCCAGTGTATCAGGTGTGACTTACATCTCCTCTCTTAGTCCCCCAGTGTATCAGGTGTGACTTACATCTCTCTAAGTCACCCAATGTATCAGGTGTGACTTACATCTCCTCTCTAAGTCACCCAATATATCAACTGTGACTTACGTCTGATCTCCAAGTCACCCAATGTATCAACTGTGACTTACATCTCCTCTCTAAGTCCCCCAGTGTATCAGGTGTGACTTACATCTCCTCTCTAAGTCCCACAATGTATCAGGTGTGACTTACATCTCCTCTCTTAGTCCCCCAATGTATCAGGTGTGACTTACATCTCCTCTCTAAGTCCCCCAGTGTATCAGGTGTGACTTACATCTCCTCTCTAAGTCACCCAATGTATCAGGTGTGACTTACATCTCCTCTCTAAGTCCCCCAGTGTATCAGGTGTGACTTACATCTCCTCTTTTAGTCCCCCAGTGTATCAGGTGTGACTTACATCTCTCTAAGTCACCCAATGTATCAGGTGTGACTTACATCTCCTCTCTTAGTCCCCCAGTGTATCAGGTGTGACTTACATCTCTCTAAGTCACCCAGTGTATCAGGTGTGACTTACATATCCTCTCTAAGTCCCCCAATGTATCAGGTGTGACCTACATCTCCTCTCTAAGTCCCCCAGTGTATCAGGTGTGACTTACATCTCCTCTCTAAGTCACCTAATGTATCAGGTGTGACTTACGTCTCCTCTCTAAGTCCCCCAGTGAATCAGGTGTGACTTACATCTTCTCTCCAAGTCACCCAATATATCAACTGTGACTTACGTCTGATCTCCAAGTCACCCAATGTATCAACTGTGACTTACATCTCCTCTCTAAGTCCCCCAGTGTATCAGGTGTGACTTACATCTCCTCTCTAAGTCACCCAGTGTATCAGGTGTGACTTACATCTCCTCTCTAAGTCACCCAATGTATCAGGTGTGACTTACATCTCCTCTCTAAGTCACCCAGTGTATCAGGTGTGACTTACATCTCCTCTCTAAGTCACCCAATGTATCAGGTGTGACTTACATCTCCTCTCTAAGTCCCCCAGTGTATCAGGTGTGACTTACATCTCCTCTCTTAGTCCCCCAGTGTATCAGGTGTGACTTACATCTCTCTAAGTCACCCAGTGTATCAGGTGTGACTTACATCTCCTCTTTAAGTCCCCCAATGTATCAGGTGTGACCTACATCTCCTCTCTAAGTCCCCCAGTGTATCAGGTGTGACTAACATCTCCTCTCTAAGTCACCCAATGTATCAGGTGTGACTTACGTCTCCTCTCTAAGTCCCCCAATGTATCAGGTGTGACTGACATCTCCTCTCTAAGTCCCCCAATGTATCAGGTGTGACCTACATCTCCTCTCTAAGTCACCCAGTGTATCAGGTGTGACTTACATCTCCTCTCTAAGTCCCCCAATGTATCAGGTGTGACCTACATCTCCTCTCTAAGTCCCCCAGTGTATCAGGTGTGACTTACATCTCCTCTCTAAGTCACCCAATGTATCAGGTGTGACTTACGTCTCCTCTCTTAGTCCCCCAATGTATCAGGTGTGACTTACATCTCCTCTCTAAGTCCCCCAATGTATCAGGTGTGACTAACATCTCCTCTCTAAGTCCCTCAGTGTATCAGGTGTGACTTACATCTCCTCTCTAAGTCACCCAATGTATCAGGTGTGACTTACATCTCCTCTCTAAGTCCCCCAGTGTATCAGGTGTGACTTACATCTTCTCTCCAAGTCACCCAATATATCAACTGTGACTTACGTCTGATCTCAAAGTCACCCAATGTATCAACTGTGACTTACATCTCCTCTCTAAGTCCCCCAATGTATCAGGTGTGACTTACATCTCCTCTCTAAGTCCCCCAGTGTATCAGGTGTGACTTACATCTCCTCTCTAAGTCCCCAATGTATCAGCTGACTTACATTTTCTCTCTAAGTCCCCCAGTGTATCAGGTGTGACTTACATCTCTCTAAGTCACCCAATGTATCAGGTGTGACTTACATCTCCTCTCTTAGTCCCCCAGTGTATCAGGTGTGACTTACATCTCTCTAAGTCACCCAATGTATCAGGTGTGACTTACATCTCCTCTCTAAGTCCCCCAGTGTATCAGGTGTGACTTACATCTCCTCTCTTAGTCCCCCAGTGTATCAGGTGTGACTTACATCTCTCTAAGTCACCCAATGTATCAGGTGTGACTTACATCTCCTCTCTTAGTCCCCCAGTGTATCAGGTGTGACTTACATCTCTCTTAGTCACCCAATGTATCAGGTGTGACCTACATCTCCTCTCTAAGTCCCCCAGTGTATCAGGTGTGACTTACATCTCCTCTCTAAGTCACCCAATGTATCAGGTGTGACTTACATCTCCTCTCTTAGTCCCCCAGTGTATCAGGTGTGACTTACATCTCTCTAAGTCACCCAATGTATCAGGTGTGACTTACATCTCCTCTCTTAGTCCCCCAGTGTATCAGGTGTGACTTACATCTCCTCTCTAAGTCCCCCAGTGTATCAGGTGTGACTTACATCTCCTCTCTTAGTCACCCAATGTATCAACCGTGACTTACATCTCTCTAAGTAACCCAATGTATCAACTGTGACTTACGTCTCCTCTCTAAGTCCCCCAGTGTATCAGGTGTGACTTACATCTCCTCTCTAAGTCACCCAGTGTATCAGGTGTGACTTACATCTCCTCTCTAAGTCACCCAATGTATCAGGTGTGACTTACATCTCCTCTCTAAGTCCCCCAGTGTATCAGGTGTGACTTACATCTCCTCTCTTAGTCCCCCAGTGTATCAGGTGTGACTTACATCTCTCTAAGTCACCCAATGTATCAGGTGTGACTTACATCTCCTCTCTTAGTCCCCCAGTGTATCAGGTGTGACTTACATCTCTCTAAGTCACCCAGTGTATCAGGTGTGACTTACATCTCCTCTCTAAGTCCCCCAATGTATCAGGTGTGACCTACATCTCCTCTCTAAGTCCCCCAGTGTATCAGGTGTGACTTACGTCTCCTCTCTAAGTCCCCCAGTGTATCAGGTGTGACTTACATCTTCTCTCCAAGTCACCCAATATATCAACTGTGACTTACGTCTGATCTCCAAGTCACCCAATGTATCAACTGTGACTTACATCTCCTCTCTAAGTCCCCCAATGTATCAGGTGTGACCTACATCTCCTTTCTAAGTCCCCCAGTGTATCAGGTGTGACTTACATCTCCTCTCTAAGTCACCCAGTGTATCAGGTGTGACTTACATCTCCTCTCTAAGTCCCCCAGTGTATCAGGTGTGACTTACATCTCCTCTCTAAGTCGCCCAGTGTATCAGGTGTGACTTACATCTCCTCTCTAAGTCCCCCAGTGTATCAGGTGTGACTTACATCTCCTCTCTTAGTCCCCCAGTGTATCAGATGTGACTTACATCTCCTCTCTAAGTCCCCCAGTGTATCAGGTGTGACTTACATCTCCTCTCTAAGTCACCCAATGTATCAGGTGTGACTTACGTCTCCTCTCTAATTCACCTAATGTATCAGCTGACTTACATCTCTCTAAGTCACCCAATGCATCAACTGTGACTTACGTCTACATTCTAAGTCACCCAATGTATCAACTATGACTTACGTCTCCTCTCTAAGTCCCCCAATGTATCAGCTGACTTACATCTCCTCTCTAAGTCACCCAGTGTATCAGGTGTGACTTACGTCTCCTCTCTAAGTCCCCCAATGTATCAGCTGTGACTTACATCTCCTCTCTAAGTCACCCAGTGTATCAACTGTGACTTACATCTCCTCTCTAAGTCACCCAGTGTATCAGGTGTGACTTACATCTCCTCTCTAAGTCACCCAGTGTATCAGCTGTGACTTACGTCTCCTCTCTAAGTCAGCCAATATATCAACTGTGACTTACATCTCCTCTCTAAGTCCCCCAATGTATCAGCTGACTTACATCTCCTCTCTAAGTCCCCCAGTGTATCAGCTCTGACTTACGTCTCCTCTCTAAGTCCCCCAGTGTATCAGGTGTGACTTATATCTCCTCTCTAAGTCCCCCAATGTATCAACTGTGACTTACATCTCCTCTCTAAGTCACCTAATGTATCAACCGTGACTTACATCTCCTCTAAGTCACCCAATGTATCAGTTGTAACTTACAACTTCTCTCTAAGTCCCCATTGTATCAGTTGTAACTTACATCTTCTCTCTAAGTCCCCCAATGTATCAACTGTAACTTACATCTCCTCTCTAAGTCACCCAATGTATCAGGTGTGACTTACATCTCCTCTCTAAGTCACCCAATGTATCAGGTGTGACTTACATATCCTCTCTTAGTCCCCCAGTGTATCAGGCGTGACTTACATCTCCTCTCTAAGTCCCCCAGTGTATCAGGTGTGACTTACATCTTCTCTCTGAGTCACCCAATGTATCAGCTGACTTACATTACATCTCCTCTCTAAGTCCCCAAGTGTATCAGGTGTGACTTACATCTCCTCTCTAAGTCACCCAATGTATCAACTATGACTTACGTCTCCTCTCTAAGTCCCCCAATGTATCAGCTGACTTACATCTCCTCTCTAAGTCACCCAGTGTATCAGGTGTGACTTACGTCTCCTCTCTAAGTCCCCCAATGTATCAGCTGTGACTTACATCTCCTCTCTAAGTCACCCAGTGTATCAACTGTGACTTACATCTCCTCTCTAAGTCACCCAGTGTATCAGGTGTGACTTACATCTCCTCTCTAAGTCACCCAGTGTATCAGCTGTGACTTACGTCTCCTCTCTAAGTCACCCAATATATCAACTTTGACTTACATCTCCTCTCTAAGTCCCCCAATGTATCAGCTGACTTACATCTCCTCTCTAAGTCACCCAGTGTATCAGGTGTGACTTACGTCTCCTCTCTAAGTCCCCCAATGTATCAGCTGTGACTTACATCTCCTCTCTAAGTCACCCAGTGTATCAACTGTGACTTACATCTCCTCTCTAAGTCCCCCAGTGTATCAGGTGTGACTTACGTCTCTCTAAGTCACCCAGTGTATCAGGTGTGACTTACATCTCCTCTCTAAGTCCCCCAGTGTATCAGCTGTGACTTACGTCTCCTCTCTAAGTCCCCCAGTGTATCAGGTGTGACTTACATCTCCTCTCTAAGTCCCCCAATGTATCAACTGTGACTTACATCTCCTCTCTAAGTCACCTAATGTATCAACCGTGACTTACATCTCCTCTAAGTCACCCAATGTATCAGTTGTAACTTACAACTTCTCTCTAAGTCCCCATTGTATCAGTTGTAACTTACATCTTCTCTCTAAGTCCCCCAATGTATCAACTGTAACTTACATCTCCTCTCTAAGTCACCCAATGTATCAGGTGTGACTTACATCTCCTCTCTAAGTCACCCAATGTATCAGGTGTGACTTACATATCCTCTCTTAGTCCCCCAGTGTATCAGGCGTGACTTACGTCTCCTCTCTAAGTCATCCAATGTATCAACCGTGACTTACATCTCCTCTCTAAGTCCCCCAGTGTATCAGGTGTGACTTACATCTTCTCTCTGAGTCACCCAATGTATCAGCTGACTTACATTACATCTCCTCTCTAAGTCCCCAAGTGTATCAGGTGTGACTTACATCTCCTCTCTAAGTCACCCAATGTATCAACTGTGACTTACATCTCCTCTCTAAGTCACCCAATGTATCAGCTGACTTACATCTCCTCTCTAAGTCACCCAATGTATCAACTGTGACTTACATCTCCTCTCTAAGTCCCCCAGTGTATCAGGTGTGACTTACATCTCCTCTCTAAGTCGTCCAGTGTATCAGGTGTGACTTACATCTCCTCTCTAAGTCACCCAATGTATCAGCTGACTTACATCTCTCTAAGTCGCCCAATGTATCAGGTGTGACTTACATCTCCTCTCTAAGTCGCCCAATGTATCAACTGTAACTTACATCTCCTCTCTAAGTCCCCCAATGTATCAGGTGTGACTTACATCTCCTCTCTAAGTCACCCAATGTATCAGGTGTGACTTACATATCCTCTCTTAGTCCCCCAGTGTATCAGGCGTGACTTACGTCTCCTCTCTAAGTCACCCAATGTATCAACCGTGACTTACATCTCCTCTCTAAGTCCCCCAGTGTATCAGGTGTGACTTACATCTTCTCTCTGAGTCACCCAATGTATCAGCTGACTTACATTACATCTCCTCTCTAAGTCCCCCAGTGTATCAGGTGTGACTTACATCTCTCTAAGTCACCCAGTGTATCAGGTTTGACTGACATCTCTCTAAGTCACCCAATGTATCAACTGTGACTTACATCTCCTCTCTAAGTCACCCAATGTATCAGGTGTGACTTACATCTCCTCTCTAAGTCCCCCAATGTATCAGCTGACTTACATCTCCTCTCTAAGTCGCCCAATGTATCAGGTGTGACTTACATCTCCTCTCTAAGTCACCCAATGTATCAGCTGACTTACATCTCCTCTCTAAGTCGCCCAATGTATTAGGTGTGACTTACATCTCCTCTCTAAGTCCCCCAGTGTATCAGGCGTGACTTACATCTCCTCTCTAAGTCCCCCAATGTATCAACTGTGACTTACATCTCCTCTCTAAGTCTCCCAGTGTATCAGGTGTGACTTACATCTCCTCTCTAAGTCACCAAATGTATCAACTGACTTACATCTCCTTTCTAAGTCACCCAATGTATCAACCGTGACTTACATCTCTCTAAGTCACCCAATGTAACTGACATCCCTCATACTGACATTGAACAGGGCCAATCAGATACTGACTATAACATGACATCTATCATACTGACATTGAACAGGACCAATCAGATATTGATTACAACATGACATCTATCATACTGACATTGGACAGGGCCAATGAGATATTGACTGCAACATGACATCCATCATACTGACATTGGACAGGTCCAATCAGATATTCATTACAACATGACATCTATCATATTGATATTGGACAAGGCCAATCACATATTGACTATAACATGACATCTATCATACTGACATTGGACAGGGCCAATCAGATATTGACTGCAACATGACATCCATCATTCTGACATTGGACAGGGACAATCAGATATTGACAGTAACATGACATCCATCATTCTGACATTGGACAGGGCCAATCAGATATTGACTATAACATGACATCCATCATACTGGCATTGGACAGGGCCAATCAGATACTGACTAAAACATGACATCCATCATTCTGACATTGGACAGGGCCAATCAGATATTGACTAAAACATGACATCCATCATATTGGCATTGGACAGGGCCAATCAGATATTGACTGTAATATGACATCCATCATACTAACATTGGACAGGGTCAATCAGATATTGACTATAACATGACATCTATCATACTGACATTGGACAGGGCCAATCAGATACTGACTAAAACATGACATCCATCATTCTGACATTAGACAGAGCCAATCAGATATTGACTGCAACATGACATCCATCATACTGACATTGGACAGGGCCAATCAGATATTGATTACAACATGACATCCATCATACTGACATTGGACAGGGCCAATCAGATATTGACTATAACATGACATCCATCATACTGGCATTGGACAGGGCCAATCAGATACTGACTAAAACATGACATCCATCATTCTGACATTGGACAGAGCCAATCAGATATTGACTATAACATGACATCCATCATACTGACATTGGACAGGGCCAATCAGATATTGACTGTAACATGACATCCATCATAATGACATTGGACAGGGCCAATCAGATATTGACTATAACATGACATGTATCATACCGGCATTGGACAGGGCCAATCAGATATTGACTAAAACATGACATCTATCATACTGACATTGGACAGGACCAATCAGATATTAACTATAACATGACATCCATCATATTGGCATTGGACAGGGCCAATCAGATATTGACTGTAATATGACATCCATCATACTGACATTGGACAGGGTCAATCAGATATTGACTATAACATGACATCTATCATACTGACATTGGACAGGGCCAATCAGATATTGATTACAACATGACGTCTATCATACTGACATTGGACAGGGCCAATCAGATACTGACTAAAACATGACATCCATCATTCTGACATTGGACAGAGCCAATCAGATATTGACTGCAACATGACATCCATCATACTGACATTGGACAGGGCCAATCAGATATTGATTACAACATGACATCCATCATACTGACATTGGACAGGGCCAATCAGATATTTACTGTAACATGACATCCATCATTCTGACATTGGACATTTTAAGATACATGTACATCGAATCAATATAGTGTTGTATCTGAATTATTTTTATCAAAACGTAATAAAGATGAAACCACGTATCTTCTGTTGATATCGAATCTGTTATCCACACATGTCTAATATACACATATTAGACATGTGTGTGGACGTGTTGATCGGCATCATACTGTGTATATTGGATATGCACGTGTATATTGGACATACACGTGTATATTGGACATACACGCGTATATTGGACAAATGTGTATACGGTCGGAATCATACTGGTATCTACACGTGTTACACAGCCAAAATTCCTTCACGTAAATTTCATGTGAATCCGAGTTTTACGTGAAATCCACGTAAAATGCTCGTTATTCACGTGATTGGTTTGTTTGTTTTTGTTTAACGTCCTATTAACAGCCAGGGTCATTTAAGGACGTGCCAGGTTTTGGAGGTGGAGGAAAGCCGGAGTACCCGGAGAAAAACCACCAGCCTACGGTCAGTACCTGGCAACTGCCCCACGTAGGTGTCGAACTCGCAACCTAGAGGTGGAGGGCTAGTGATAAAGTGTCAGGACACCTTAACCACTCGGCCACCGCGGCCCCCGTAATTCACGTTAATTTCACACGAATTTCACCTGCAGGTATAATGCTTGTGTATCAGACATAGTTTTATGATAAACAATGTGCAAAGGTTTAATGTAAACTGAGGTAGCCGAGCCGGATCAGGAATCAGTATTGCCAATATATGTTGATGCATTAGAAAAAAAAATTAATGAAAGTTTTTAAGGAGAGGTTGAATGATCACTGACATTCGCCGCTGTGACGTCACAGAATTAATTCGGTAATCTGACTTAGCCAACTTTCATTGAAGTTTGCCGGATTTTTTTTTCCAGACTGAAATGATATAATGTATTTTTGTGTAGTTGATTATTTACACGACGGCAAAGTAAGGTCACATGTCAAAAATAACGGAAACAGTAGGAATAAAAAGAAAGCTTGTACAGTCTATGAAAAATATATTAAGATATATATTCAAAAGATTTATAACTTCATGTATATAAATTCGATAGAAAATGATAAGTTAATAAATTCTTTACTACTTGTGTACCATTCTGTAACACAATGATATATTATCGCCCTGTTATCACCACTAAGTACTGTATCCTATCATATGATTGTATATATCATAAACACCGGGGCTATTTCCTATCATAAAATATAAAATAGTAAAAATATAACTCCAGCTGATTCAAAAATAGCTGTTTGAATAAGAGTTATGTTTTCCCTTTGTGCGTTGTGTATTCTGATAAGACTGGTAGTTCCGGTGTGTATGACCACACTATAATGTAGAGCCAATGTATTGTGAAGATAGCTGTTCTTGTTATGACGTTTAACAATTTATCTAGGTTTACTTAGAAATGTAATAACGATATCCTTAATACAAACATCACAAAGACCGAGACGATGTGTAAACATTAACGGTCAATAGTGAGAATTACATTCTCTTTAATGTCAAATAATGTTTAATATTTGTTCGCGAGATGTAAAGATGGCCGATTACAATTACTACTTAAAGGGAACAACCAACCAATTGAAAAAAATTATTTTTGAAACAGCCCCTGTGTATAGAAAGTTGAGCCAAGGATAAAATGTCTGGCAGCCACTGATTGGTCAGTATGTTATGAAGCGAGAAAATAGATATGTAGCCTGATAGGTAACTATCAATAAGAAATGTTGATATTAATTTCGTAAGTCCGATTGAGTTTTTTTCCCAAAAGTTCAGGTAATAATAATTAACAGGTAAACATTTAAGATTTTTGAGAATTTTTACTACGAAATTCACCCATTTTCAAAATGGCTACCCTGGAGAAAATTTGAGCTGAAGGACCCAACTTTTTTTTTATTAGGTGTTATATCAGACCCTAAACTTTTGTTATAAACCATAATTGTCATATTGAATTCAAGAATTTGAATGAAATACTCCAAAACGTTAACACTAAAGTCTATGGGAAAACAATTGGTTGGTTGGTCTCTCTTAAAGGGACATTTCTTCGTTCGGACATCAGAAACATTTACAATTTCTATTGATGAAATCTATGTCCGAACGATGATTATATGAGTGTTTGTGCCTAAAGTTATGAAATTAACGCCGAAATGTACAGGGAAAGGTGTAGTGTAGAAAAATACCGCTTGTTTTACAGTAATTAGTGATACTGCGGGCCGAATTCAGAATTTTCAGGACATAATACTCGAAGAACTTTGGTTTATCCTGAGAGTAAAACTGCCTTAATGACTGTAGAGATTATAACTTTTACTATTTGGAAAAAATACATAGTTTCCAGTAAATTTAATTTTGACGACCTAAACTTAATTCAAACGAAGAAATGCCCCTTGAACAGCAATTGTTATTGTCTCGTGACGGAGTTCCACGTTTATGGGTCTATTTCTTTGTAAGTAAGAAGATTTTTGAAAAGGAAAAATGTAATGTCTATGTAACCGTGTTGCTTTTCATACAAGATAAAAGCCGGTAGTAAGATGATGAGTTCTTTATTCTGAAGAGTTTCGACCAGGTATTACACACAGCACATGTTGTACAAAACTTGGACACGAACGAGAACCAATACGGAAAGGAATGGAATGGAATGTAATGTACCGGTAGTCACTCTGGAATAAATATATAAAAATATACTAGACACTGAGTAGCACGAACAGTAGAACTTGCACACACATACATAACTAAGGGAGATAACTCGCTATTATAATTTACATAAATAATTCCATTTTAGATAGAATTACTAAAATATCACAATAGATATAACCTTTACAATATTAAAGATTTACAAATTCATTGGCTTCAATTAAATAGTATTAATAATAATTTCTTACGAAGTATTATAACATTATAATTAAATTCATAAGAATTACAGCTATATAAATGATCTACAGCCTATCATATATATACATCATTGAAGAATTTAAGTTACATAAATATTACATAACATTACGTAACCATTTATAAATAAAATATATTAAATACCTGTGTGTGGCACAGAGCCATCCTACACAATACTTCCAAGTTCTCTGTCAATATCTTTCTCTTTCAATATATTCTAAAATAATATAAATAACTATTTACTACATGTACTCTGATTACAAATAGATGAATATATTTCAAGAATCAAAATAACCATTTTCAAAACTATCAACTTTACACATTTACCTCTAGCTCTATAAATGAAATTACAGAAATAAGAAAATAACTAATTTTACCAAATACTTCAAAATCATCACTTATCTAAATTAGCTATACTTATAAAAATCAAAGAAATAATAGAAATAATAGAAACTTACTTTAACCTGTCTAAAATCTCGAACCAGGAAAATATACTTGTGGTCAGCTTGACCGACAGGAGTCTAACTACCCTAACAATAGCATTCCCGCCAAAACTGACCAACAAAGGAAATAAAAATAGTGACCAATAAAACACAAGAAAAGGACATAGACTTTGGACTTAGATCACAGGGTGTAAACTGTAACACAAAATACAGCAAGACATAACACAGAGAACACAAAACATCACACCCTGTAACATGTAACGCCAATAAACGACAAAGACATACACAATACATTCTGGGCACATTTAAACAGACATCTGAACACAAATATCACATTTAATATATAAAATGATAAAAACTAATAAAATTAGACCCTGTTACATTCTCCCCTACTTCGAAAAATGTCGTCCTCGACAAGAGATGTACAACAGGTAATAAGCATCCTAAACATGTGAAAATAAATCAAAGTTGTATATACTGGATATATTATACAAGTAGCTATGTAACCTTTCCAGAAAGGATCTGAAGCAATGTAGACATAACCTGGTCATTCTTTTCTGCAAGAATCCCTGTATCCACAAGTTCTGTCAGAAACTTTGCCCTCTGTTTCCAATCAGGCTCTTCGACCAGTGACTGATTTCTCATAATAAATTGTCCACTTCGCATCCATGCAGGCTTTTCCCTTGTCCGCCGTGGTCTCCTAGGCACAGCAGGGTTGTCCTGTGGAATTACTCCATCTCCTTCTGGCTCTGATTCTGGCTCCACATCATCTTGAGGCTCTTCAACTGTATCAACTACTGGCTCGGCTATTGGGAGGTCCGGAGTTGATGTTTGTCGAACATCTGTCCTTCCAATTAGCACTTCCTCCCCCTCTGAAGATGAAGTAGATCCTTCAACTTCAATTGAAGGCACTCTCCTCAAGACATCCTTCCTCTTCCTGGGAGCTGGTCTTGGCTTCTCTTCCAACTTGGGTACATATCCAATAGGTAAGAGGTGGTTCCTGTGCAATGTCCTTACACGTCCCTCACCATTCTCCTGTCTAACCACATATGCTGGAATTCCAGGATTAGGCTGGTCCATTACAATATAAGGCTCTTCCTCCCACTTATTGGACAGTTTGTGTTTCCCTTTGAATGCCACAATCTTTACTAAAACCCGATCTCCAATGTTTAATACTGCTTCTCGTACATTGCTATCATAATTTCTTTTCTGTTTATCCTTAGCTTTTGTAGAGTATGTCGCTGCTAGCTCATAAGCTTTTGTGAGTCGCTGCTTCATCTCCTGCACATATTTCGTTGTGGAACTGGACTCTGTTCCCAAGTCAATGCCAAACGCTAGGTCCACTGGCAATCTAGGATTCCGTCCAAACATTAGGAAATACGGACTCTGACCCGTAGATTCCTGACGAGTGCAGTTGTAGGCATGCACCATGCTCGCAACGTGAGCTTTCCAATTCTTCTTTTGCTCTGGTGATAAAGTTCCTAGCATCCCAAGTAGTGTCCGATTAAATCTTTCACACAGGCCGTTTCCCATTGGGTGATAAGGACTAGTGTGTGATTTCTCTACCCCTGTGATACTACAGAGCTCCTTCATCAGATGGCTTTCAAAATTGGGACCCTGGTCCGAGTGTATCCTCCGAGGTAATCCATAGTGAACTACAAACTGGTTGAAGAAAACCTCGGCGGTAGTTCGAGCAGTCATGTTGCGAGTAGGTACCGCTACCGCATATCGCGTAAAATGATCTGTAAATACCAAAATATTCTCGACTCCACCCTTAGAAGTTTCCAGTGAGAGAAAATCCATACAGACAAGCTCTAATGGTTGAAAGGTGTTGATCGATACAAGAGGCGCACATGTCCTAGCTGGTGTTTTCCTTAGCACACAACGATCACATGCCTTTATCCACTCCTCAATGTCCTTAGCCATTCCAATCCAATAAAATCGATCCCTAACTAAAGATACAGTTCTGTCACGACCCTGATGTCCCATGTCGTTGTGCAGCATGGTTAGCACCGTGCTAACTTTTGACCTTGGTAATAGAATCTGGCTTCTGTTTTCTCCATCTATGGTAAGATTTCTGCATAACAACCCATCTTTCATCTTTAGTCGGTCATAATTCTTCAGCATGACTAAGTGACCTGATACTGGGGGTATGTTGTCCTTCTTCGGCTTGTTTCCTGTCTTGACAAATGGTATCCAAAACCTAAGTAAAGGATCCTTCTGTTGATCTTCTTTGAGTTCAGGTAACAAATGTGGAGTCGAAGATAAAGGCGTATCATCAGTCTCCTTGACAACTTGAGCTGACATGGCGATGGTCTCAATGTAAGGAGAAACTGTAATGTTCTTGCTCAAAGCCTTGACAACATCTTCTGAAATGGTTACCATTTCTTCTGCATCCTTCTGCAAGGAAGGGTGACGAGACATCCCATCAGCATCTGCATTGCTGCTCCCTGGCCGGTACTGGATGCTGAAGTTGAAATTGGCTAAAGCCGCAACCCATCTCTGAGATGTCGCATCCATCTTCGCAGAAGATAAAACATACGTCAGCGGATTATTGTCAGTGATGGCTGTAAATGGGCATGCTATGAGGTAGTCTGCGAATTTGTCTGTTACAGCCCACTTAAGAGCAAGGAACTCCAAGCGGTGTGCTGGGTACCGTCGTTCTGCTCTAGTCAACCCACGGCTGGCATATGCTATTACACGCTTAACTCCATTCTGTTGCTGATACAACACAGCTCCTAGTCCAAGTCCTGAGGCATCTGTATGAAGAACAAAAGACTGTGAAAAATCTGGGTAACTGACAATAGGAGGTCCTGAAAGACAATTCTTCAGAGTCTGGAATGCCTGTTCCTGTTCCTCCTCCCATTTCCACGGACGTGGTGTATCATCTTTCTTCTTTGCATTCTTCCTTTTCTTCTCAGGTGGTGTCATGAGGATGGTAAGAGGTCTAGCTATCTTTGAAAAGTCTTGAATAAATCGACGATAATAGCCAACGAACCCAAGGAACTTCCTCACATCATCCGAGTTCTCAGGTCGTGGCCATGCTGTCACTCTCTCTACCTTGTCTGGGTCTGGCTCTATCCCATGCTCTGACACAATATGTCCAACATACTTGACCTTTCTCCGGAAGAAAGAACATTTGTCAGGAGCAAGCTTCATCCCACACTCGGAGACACGGTTAAACACAAGATCCAAGCGGTGTAGGTGGTCGTTAAATGTCTTGGAGAAGATAATCACGTCGTCAATGTAGACGTAACAGTACTTGGTGTGCAGGCCCATCAAAGCTTCCTCCATCAACCTCTGATAGGTAGCCGGAGCATTGGCGAGGCCAAAAGGCATCCGCATGTACTCATAGAATCCTAAGGGTCCTACTGTGAAGGCGGTTCGCTCCTTATGCTCAGGATGGATCTCCACTTGATGGTAACCTGACTTCATGTCGACAGTTGAGAAGAACCTGTTGCCCGCTAAGTTGTCTAGGATCTCATCTATGCGCGGAAGTGCATAGGCATCCTTCACAGTTCTATCATTGAGTTGGCGATAGTCCACACAAAGACGAAGTTTTCCGTTCTTCTTGCGTACTAAAACGATGTTTGAAGACCATGGAGAGTGGGATCTCCGTATCACTCCAGCTGCTATCAACTGATGGAGATGATTCCTCACCTCGTCAAACATGGACGGTGGAATGCGTCGGCATCTCTGCTTGAAGGGTATTTCATTAGTCAACTCGATCCTATGCTTCACTAGTGATGTATGTCCAAGATCAGTGTCACCAGTCGAAAAGATACCACGATGTTGTTCCAAGAGAAGTTTACCCTGTGCAATCTCATCCGATGTCAATCCATCAGTGCAGACTTCTATCTTTTCCATGACGTCATCATCTGATATATCAGGAACATTTTCTGAAGTAGATTCCTCTACTGTAACCGGCTGCATCTCACACAGTATGGCTCTCGGCTGAATGGTTACTGTATCTGTCGATAAGTTAGTGATATGGACCTTCACGTTTCCATTCATACCATAACTGTATGGAACGAGTGTTGGAGTAATGTCCAAGTCCTTTGGGATACGAGAAGTAGCACTGGGTTGCAGGACAGCACAAACTGGTGGATAAGCTAAGTGCTTTCCGGTTATCCCATCCATCATAACTTCTGAGTTGGGCTTGAGGGTAATGGGTGTATCTCCAGCATACCTCACAATAGCTAAACGGTGATTTCTTCTCTCCAACTCCCTCTCCCGTAGAACCATACATCTAAATGACAAGTATAATGGCGTAGTAAGTTTGGCCTTCTGTAAAAATGTTGAACCATAACTTTCACTTACCCTTTCCATCACAACACTCAAAATGTTGGTTCCAACAAGTATAGGTACACTCAAATTATAGGGGCTGTCTGGGACCACAAGAAATATGCCACTATCAATCCTACTATCTTCACCACACAGGCCTGTCCCCTCAAAGGTAATAGATGCTTCAACAAATCCTTCATAGGGTAAAACCTGTCCATCCGCACACTCAATCTTAAGAATGGAACTCAAAGGCTTGATTTCCAAGTGTTGTAGATGCTGGTGATAAAAACTTTTGCCGATAGTTGATACAGTTGAACCCGAGTCCATAAGAGCTCTCGCCTGTGTTCCTTCAACTATCACAGTTGATTCTGTAGCAGGTCCAAGTAAATCAGGTGGCTGCTCGCTGGTGCGGTCCCGTCGTGTCTCACGGCCTATCGTCTGCCCCTTGATGATGGCCGCTGGTTGTTTAAAGATTTCGTTCTGGTGTCCAGTCTGACCCTACACCCCAAGGCTATATGGCCTACCTGACCACATCTAAAACATACTGGTTCCTGGTTCATATCCTTAGGTGGTGCAGAATCAGGATATCCATATCCTCCAAAACTCTGGAAATCCCGACTGTTGTCTCCAAAAGATGCAGTCTGTTGTTGATATGGTTGCTGGTGTTGGGCAAATCTGTTTGATGTTGTCCGATCTGTATGTTGCTGAGGCTGTCTATCCTTCTGCGGATACTTCTTCTTATGCTGAAACTGTCGTTCCTTCAGTGCCTTAACATCTACAGCAAGCTGTTGAACTATCCCCTTAATCTCTTGTATTCCTCCCTCCTCAGCTAAAGGCATGTCCACAGCCGCCTTCGAAATGGCTCCAGATTTCTTGGGAACTTTCTCATCAGTTTGACGCTGGCTCTGATCTTCTTCAAAACGACGTATAGCTATGCGTAAATCATCAAAATCCTTGATGCGGTCTACCAAATGTGCAGTAATATCCTTCAAGTGTGAACGTAGACCCTGCCACAGCATAGTACACAGCATAACATTAGAATGGTTCTTATCTACTTGCCCTCCATCCACAGCTTTGTGAAGTAAAGTCTCCAGTCTACAGCTCCAAGATGATACACTTTCATCTGGTTCCTGTCGAGCACTGTAAAACTTGGCAAGGTACATCTCTGTCTTCACTACTGTACCATAAATGCTATCCATCTTTGCTAAAACCTCACCAGTAGTAGCAGAAGCTGGCAGTATGGACCTCACTCTAAGTGCTTCTCCTTTTAAAGAACTTCTAATGGCTTGTGCTATAGCATGATCTGGGTGCCCTTCCTTGACAATACACTCCACTTCCTTTCTCCAGACATCATATGGTACATCCTTCTTGCCATTTTCACCTGAGAAATGAGATATCTTGGGAAAATGTTGAATGGCAGAAGTAGTGTACTGGGTATGAAGCGACGCCTGCATTTTCTCCTTGTTATCTTCATCCTGATCTGTCTGATGCTTGTCAACCGAATGAACATGATCTCTCATCCATTCCTCAAAATCCTCTAGTGTGTCAAGTTTAGGTTTTATCCCTATAGCATTGAAATGATCAATCAACTTCTTTCCTTCCTCCTTTGTTAAATCCGACATGATGAAATATATCAAGATAATCAATACACGGAAACTAACAACAAACATAGATTCAATGAGAGAAAAAAAAATGTTTGATGCTGAAACAAAATGTGTATAGAAAAGTCTAGACAAATGCAAATAAACAGCAATATTCCATATCATATATGATACCATAAGAATGATATCAGCTGTAGCAATGGTACAATGCAAGTAATTATAAACACAAAAGCCCAGAAACACTACAATAACACACAAAACACTATAACAGGGAACATATAAGAGTAAAACTATGAACTCTATACTGATATCACAGATTTAAACAACTAATGACTGATTGCAAGCAAAAAAACAAAAAACTGATTGATATAGAACAACTAATTTGACTGAAAATTTAGAAAATAAATAAATAAATAAGTAAATATCAATAAGTCAATATACCTAGATCTGTACTAAAGAGGAAAAAAAATGCGAGAAAAATAAATGTATATTCAAGTAAATAACCTACTCCGTAATAAAAATTTGAAAAAAAAATCACAGAAAAAAAATATGGCAAAGTTCTGCAAAAATATAACTCACCAAAAAAACAATGAGTATTTATAAACAATATCACCACATTTATATAGATTTGATGTCAATATCTGAAAAAAAAACCTGGAAAGAAATATTTCACAGTAATATCACAGTATTACGTATGCATATTTCGAAGTTACAAGTCAACAAAGTAAATACATATAGACTAATTCAGTAATCTTTGCAAAAACTGTTCACATGAAAATTATGAAATAAACGACATCAATAAATTAGAAAAGTCAATGTAATCCAGTTTGGATGAATGTCTATAACGGCAATGTCGATCTTCTGAAATCACACAATATTGTCAGAACACATAAATACCTGAAGACGCTGGAATGTTGCAACAAGTCATTAGTTTAATGGAAAGTTCAACGGCAAGTCATAAAAACACTCACATTCTGCTGCCATATTCGATGATCATAGTCACCTGCGCGGTTGAATCAAGAACCACCACTGTACTGATGTAAAAAATAGTCTCCATCAAGCAGACGCTTGAATACTGACCTTCACCCGATCAGCTGGTGTTTGTGCACACGTACATTGTGAACGTATACGTACATCCCACAAAGTCGCTGTCAGGCGACAACTGTTACTGCGATTATCGCTAGAGCAAACACATCATGCCTGTAAGTCGAATACCGTCGAATCAGAGATCACTGGAGGCTCCAAATGTAACCGTGTTGCTTTTCATACAAGATAAAAGCCGGTGGTAAGATGATGAGTTCTTTATTCTGAAGAGTTTCGACCAGGTATTACACACATGTTGTACAAAACTTGGACACGAACGAGAACCAATTACTATAATGATGATAAGTGGTAAATGTTATGTTTTTCTTTGTCCCGATGGAAAACAGTATCTCCTCCCAACCACTAGTACAACTTTAACCCTAACCTTCGGTGTTGAGACAACAGTGAAATATTAGTAATATTAGCAGTATACCCTTAGTGCCTGATCATTTGAATAGAGAGCATCACATACATAAACCAGGAAGAAGGATTTATCATGACAATCGCAAACTTCGACTATTTTTCGTCTAGATGTATCCCTCAAAACCCCGTGGCGTAACTTGTCCCGTCAGCAGCTGTTATCGATTACGGTTGTCGTTATATTGAGAACAAGCTTTAGGGTATCGAATGAACTATGACACGTAAACATTATAGGGTGAGGAACCAGAGTTACATCATCAAACTTACGATAACTTTGTTGTAACTTGTCAACGTAAGTTACGTTGCGTAAAAAGGATGAGGACACTTTGGTAAAAAGCCCTTGATTTAATACATTATAGATAATCCACATTTAGATAATAAGAATACTGTACTAATAATGAACGTCAGCCTAAAGTATCATAGCTTTATATATCTCGTTCTGAATTCAGTAAATTAAAATTCTGAACTTAACGAATATTTGATAATTGGTCGCCTGGTTTATAATAGTTTGTATTTCGAAAAAAATATATTCGACTGAAAAAGGAAACAGTGATTCGAATGAAAATCAGAAATCGATGATATATCATAGAGTTGATGTTAAAGAGGTTTTAGACAGTAACACATTTTCGTGATAACAGTCTAATTTGAACAAAGAGAAATTATATTTAATTGTATTTTAAACTAACCATGATAAAATCACGCGTGTTGAATGTCCTAAAATGGCGGTGATTAACAAGTTCCCATTCAGTCTTAAATGTGCTTATTCATTAAACACATACATCAGAACTTCAATCTGTTGTTGATATTTATAGACACGAAATTGACATTTGTATTTAAAAACGTGACTTAAGGTTTAGAAATCAGTATAATCATCACAGGAACCTTGGTCGTATATGTTTACAAACAAACTAAACCATGATGATTTTCAAACTTTTGTAAGTCTAAATGTAATTTACACGTGTACGTTGGGTTTATATTATTGCTGTTTTCTAATCGATCAAATCACCAAACGTAGCTCAGCACGAACGGATTTTGTACTCATTGTACTAAAGAGGTTTGGAAGTAAAGAATAATATGCGTTCCCGAAGAGTGAAAATTTGACGACACCCATACGGTGACTGATTTGTGCCATTTCGTCCTTTCATCTTTTCGCCCCGAAACGACGAAAATTAACGAACCTTAAATTTTGACTTCTCGCCCCAAAAATTGGAGATCTCGATGTCGATCTCTACCAACTCCTGTTAGCAGTATAGACAACTATCATTGATTTCATGCTGCTTTATACTATTTACATTTTAACTCATTACAATGCTGTAGATAAAACTAAATGACATATTCATGTATTGTGGTTTCTATATATGATGTTTTGTGCTTTATAAAATTGAAATGGAACTGAGATCTATGCCAGTTATTGACATAAATGGATAAAGAGTTCCTGATCACAAGGTTAAACGCATGTTGTTTTTTTTTCTTTTTTTTTTTCATTTCAAATAATTTTATTGACAAAAATACAATTGTCAAAGGGATTAGACATCAGGCATTGCCTATATAAGTCTTCTCCCTAAGAACAACACAGTGGTACAAAATACAGACATTCATTAACAGTACACATACTCAACACACAACAAAACAATAATAGTCATCTAAATTAAAATGTAAACAATTGAAGGGAGATAACTCCAATATGATTATCATAATTAAATGGGATTTAAATGGTGTAAGAAAATAAATATATAATTCAAATTTTTCATTAACATAATAACTTGAATAAATGATTCAATTTTTTTAGTTGGTGATTATATTTTGCAAATATGTAGTGAAATTGTGGCCCCCTCCAAATACAGATACAGGCCAAGGACTGTCCATTTCACTTTAAGTAGGCCATCCACTGATGAGGAAGGAGACACAACTACACAAAACAGTTAGCTTTTTAAAAGGAATCAAGGTTTATTTAGTATTTTCGTTTCAATGGGACATTGTTTTTATAAATTTATATTGGAGTTTCACTTCATGAGAGTAAAAAACAAACAAAGAAAAAAGGTAACATGTAAATAACAATTTGAAATGAATAATTCATAACAATATGTATTATATTATTCAGTCTATTATAGAAATGAAAATATTTAAATAATGAATGAATATACCCATTGGAAATCTCGAAATAGAATTTCTGTACATGTGTTTTGTTAAAATTTTAAAATTTAATTGTATCAAAAAAGTGATTATTGTTGATTAAATGAATCTTTTTGAGCTTGTGATAAAGTTAGAGACAGCAGATAGAATATTCGTATTTTCATTAATAGTACACAATTCACATCCATTCAAAAGGATATTTAAAGAGAAGTGGTTATGATTTTCATTTTCATACATTATATTACTTATAGTATTATGTAAAATGACACGACAATTAGCGAAGTTAACACAATTAAAGAAGAAATGCGATGATGTTTCAGGACCATGACCACACGAGCATACAGCAGATTCAGCAAGGTGATCTTTATATAGATCATAGTTTAAATTACTACACCCATTCCTCAGTTGACAAAGAATAATATTAATATGACGATTACCACTGTATTTGAAAACTTCAGTGGTTTTAGACTTAATCAGCTGACTGGAAGAAATTAATTTCTTAAATTGTGAAAGAGATTGGATATTTTCAAGATTTGAAGCAATATTATTGAATTCATTAAGCATTGATGGGAAAAAAGAATTAAAGAAGTTAACTGTCCGACATAGTGGGGGATCAAATATTCTAGAACTACGTAAGGTATATCTGTCTAAAGAGGGGTCATGGATAAATGGTTCAATTATCTCTCTAAGATAATACGGAGTTTGATTGTTAAAAATTTTGTACATCATAATTAACTTGTGTTGTTTTCGTCTCTGTTCAAGAGGAACCCATTCTAATTCAGTATACAACAAATGTTGTGTCTTTACTTTGTGTTAAAACTAAATATAAATACGTAACTAAAAGGAAACAATTAGATTCGACCGAAAATCAGAAATCGATGGAATGTAACAATATTGATGTTAAAAGCCTGTTAACAAGGTTTTTAACATCTCGAATGTTCGTGATAATAGTCTAATTAGCGTAGATGAAATTAGTTGTTATGAACTAACGTTCATACAAACCATTCTACAACCACGCGTGTTAAATGTCCTAAAATGGCGATGATTAACAAGTTCCTATTCAATTTCCTATTTTATAGAACATATGGTGGAGGTCTTCAGGTTGTTGTCGACACGAAATTGACATTTGTATCATAACACGAAAGACGTTACTCATGATTTAGAAATCAGTTCAACAATGAATACAATGTTTGATTATCAAAAGTACTTAAGCATGTATATTAACATAGGATCCATTACGATTTTCAAACTTTGGCACTTATACATTGTAGGTAATAATGTATCGCCTATATTTGATTTGTGTTGATGCTGGGACGTTAAAGTCATCAAATCACCAAATGTACTCTACACGAATTAATCTTAGTGAATTCAAAATATTTATGATTAACACAACTCCATAATAGTTCACTGATATCAATATATACGGATGTATAAATGTATCTAAATTCCATTTTTCATGCTTAAGGACTCACACAACAAAATATTTTTTTTCAGTTTTAAAAACTTTTTATTCATCCTTTTGCATATTACAAGTACATGAAATACATAGAAAAAAAACCCATCAATTATAGATACAGTTTTACAGCAGCACAATATCATTTTTGAGAAGAGCATCAAGGGTGACAATGAGTTGGTATACATAATAGCAACATTTTAGAAAATGCGTACATGTATATATATTGAAACAATGTTTAATGGCTAATAGAAATAAAGTAAGTATTGAACAATTTGGATAAATATGTACCATTGCTGAATTATATATAGCTTACAGTATTAAGAGGTTGATAAGTGTACATATATATGTATAGTAAGGTGACCATCATTTGTATAAACTGGTGTTGCATAGTATAGAATATATATACTGGTTTTAAGAAACAGCAGAAATGCAAGCTACCTGAGTATTATTTTGAGACTTGTCTCCCTTTGATTAAAAGCTATATCTGGATCTGTATATAATATAAAAAAGGCTAATGAAAGTAGTTATTGTTAATTATTGATTTTATGGCATGTACTTATATAAGGCAGTTAGTGAATATAGTAATAAAACAAGAAATAAAGGATTTTTTTTTCTTATTATTTACAACATTTAATACAGCTTTCACACTCACTTTCACACATTTACTGAATGCACACACACATATATATATATATATATACTTATACAAATAAAAGGTGTATATTCAGTAAGAGAAAAATCTATTCAACTAAATAATTTACTATATGTTATTACTAGTGACCTCGTCCTTTTATTCGCTCGTTTGAAGTTCAAATGATGTGAAACTTATATCAAATTAAAGTTTGAAGTTTTTTCTATCGGATAAATGTTGTTATTGTATAGGTTTAATGGCATATTAGAGCACACGGGTACTCGAAAGACAGTAACCCTGACATTAACAGTACACTGGGGTACCCCCACCTGGGGAATTCCCGCCTTTTTACACCTCGAATCCTACGCCATTCTATTTTCAGTAGGAGTGTATATTTTTGATTTTCCAAACCTCAAGACCCTACACTTTATTCTCGTATACAGCTACAAACCAAAGAAACACATTTTCCTCAGGGACTTGGTTCAGGTGAAACACCAGCTGATTGGCTGATTTAGTTGTGTGAGTCCTTAAAAAAATCAGGTGAAAGCCGACGTGAACACGAAATCGTAATTATAAATCAAAGTAGATAGAACGAAGATAAAGTGCAAAAAATGTACAAAATGAAAAACAAACAAGATTAAGACCAGATGTCTCAGAAGAGTAAGCGTCTTATGCTCTAAAATGAGACAGTGACCACGAAATCATTACGCATATCAACAAGCATTGGACATGTCTGATTTCGGACAAGGAAATAGTACAAAGAGAATAGGGACAGATGCTCCGGAAGAGTTAGCGTCCTCTGTTTCATCAACAACGACACCCACCATACAAATATAGGTCACAACGACACCCGCCATACAAATATATAGGTCACAATAACACCCGCCATACAAATATAGGTCACAATAACACCCGCCATACAAATCTATAGATAACAACGACACCCGCCATACAAATATAGGTCACAACGACACCCGCCATACAAATATAGGTCACAACGACATCCGCCATACAAATATAGGTCACAACGACACCCACCATACAAATATATAGGTCAAATCCTGGTTAAGTCACATTCTCGAAATGAGAACACGGGTGATGGCACCAGAACCACTAGGCAATTAAATTTTATTTTGAGGACGATAATTTACAGTTTAAAAACATGTTTGAAGTCGTTTTATGTTCTGTATACTTCAAACACTGACAAGGTCATACGATTTGTATTTAGATAGAGTGGCTAAGATATGAGTTAATTTCGAACTCAAGTGTGACATGTCACTTGCACAATTGCGTGTATCTGTGTATTTGATATTGGGAAACTCATTTCAGTAGACACACCCACCACAGAGAATGATCACCAGGAGTGTGTAAACACTAAGAGGGGAAGTACTGGGGGCACATGTCACAATAAATATATCATTAACACAGTCTCACTTTTTTAAAGTTCTTAAACTGACAATATTTAAATAGTGAAATAGGAGATAATTTAAATACTCGGTCCTATTCCCGGAGCCTAGGTAGATAAAACAGGCTGTTTACCTGTTAAGTATCATTGTTTGTTATTTTTATATTGAGTTTGCTTTCACTGTTCCATATAATACCAATACAGCTCGTATTACAACAAGAAAATATCCGAAAATAATTACCGTCAAAAGTATCTATCAACGTGTAGCAGTCTACTCGTATCTCTCCAATTCTGACATCAATTATTGCTAAACCTCAACAACATGAGACATATGATACAATTTGTGAGGTTTACACTCATCCATTTGGGTATGATATTTATGTAAACTTGTCTGCATATGCTCGTATTGATAATCGTTGGCGGCGACTTCGGGTCGAAGTTACATTTTTAAAAACTTATAATTTTTAAGAACTTTCGGTTATCTTCGGTCTTTGAGCGTGGTATTACGGTCAAGTTTATAACTTTCACTGTTTGAGAAAAATATAAGATTCCTGTTTACTTTTATTTTATAGCATCAATTAAATTCAACGACGGAATGCCCTTTAAGTTAGCCTGTTCAAGGATAGGCCGCCCTGGAAATTAATGATCTTATATTATTGATGGGACATTAATATAACTAATCACTAATGAATTATTTATTTTCTTTTTTAGTAAATTGAGCAACTGGTGAGCTTTGTGTCCCCGCTCAGGTGATAGGTGAAATTCGGCCAGCTCTTAAACAGGGTATATTTACACACTTGGGAACTATACAGGCCACAGGGATTGGCTATAATTGTTACATCGCTGACAACATATACAATGATTCCAACCAAACTATAGCATCCACGGTCATAATCTCTTTAAGAAATATTTATCCACTTTGATTTTAAAAGATAATAACATATACTATGTAACTTTTGGTTTTGTAAAGAAATATTTTATTATGGCCATTTTTGATTTCAATCGATAAAAAATTACTGTTTGTCGGTTAAAACAAAAAGAAAGAGAGTGAATGTGTATTGTTCTCGTCAATGCTTTAGTTATAGAAGGCAGAGAGAGAGAGAGAGAGAGAGAGAGAGAGAGAGAGAGAGAGAGAGAGAGAAACAGACGGACCATTGCGAATGATATTGACAATAAGAAAACTGTTTGGTCCTGGGTTATTAACCTGGTGGTATCGTTATCACCCTGATTCTTACTTAGAGAACGTGACATCACTTGGATTTGATGTAGATGTACATATCGGATACCGTTTATGAAGCAGAAGAAACTTACCGTCAAGAATGCTGGATTTTACCTTCATTGTGCTCTTTCAAAAATCTAAATAAAAAACTTTGTTATCGTTATATTTTCCCTTTGTTTTTTTTAGCTAGAATTACCGTTCGTTAATATGTTAGTATAAGTTAGGCGTTTTACATGCCTGAATTAACATTATGAGCTGATTGCATTTAAATGAAATGGTGAGATTTTAAGGCACTGTACATTATGGGTGCACTAATAGTTTAGCGCAAAAACAAATTTAAGCACTACAATATAACCGATATCATGATTTAGCGGGATGCTTCCACCCAAACAATGGCCTAAAATTAACGGGTTTTTTTTACGAAAGTGATAGCGTCATATTTAGGTTTAAAAAATGGCGTTTTAAGAGTGAATACCCTCATCTTTTGGACAAGTTTTGTGTTCAGAATGTATCTATATGTGTTAAGGCGCTTTTAGAGTGAATACCCTCATCTTTTGGACAAGTTTTATGTTCAGGATGTATCTATATGTGTTAAGGCGCTTTTAGAGTGAATACCCTCATCTTTTGGACAATTTCAATGTTCAGGATGTATCTATATGTGTTAAGGCGTTTTTAGAGTGAATACCCTCATCTTTTGGACAATTTCAATGTTCAGGATGTATCTATATGTGTTAAGGCGTTTTTAGGATGAATATTCCCATCTTTTGGACTATTTTCATGTTCAGGATGTATCTATATGTGTTGATCATATTTTGTTTATTGCCATTTAAACTAATAAGTGCTTAATTTTGACAATGTATGTCATGTATTTGTGGTTTTTGTTATATAATGATGTCCAAAACATAGCAGATGATTACCTGTGTGCAGTCTTTATATAATACATCCATTAACAGAACACAAAGGTATAGTTAAGCTTCGCCCTTGTTATAGCCATACAAAATAAAATGTCATTTGAAGACCATAAGATATACCACATGTAAACAAATGTCGACAGTAGAACTTAATACAATCATCTAATATGTAAACTATTAACCATAAGGATTCAATCCAATATTTTACATGTAGATTACTTAAGCCTGACATTAACTCGACCATGGCCGCTACCCGGTACCGACGTGTGATTGACAGAGGGCGATGCGATAATGTCTGTGTACAAAACAGAATTAAATTCGGTGTAATTTGAACTAGTTATTATGTAATATAGACCGTGTTTATGTTTTGAATATCTACCCGTAGGGACACTCTCACGTGGGGCCTTTACATCCAGTAGTTGTTGGTGTTATTTACATCCAGTAGTTATTGGTGTTATTTATGTCCAGTAGTTGTTGGTGTTATTTATGTCCAGTAGTTGTTGGTGTTATTTACATCCAGTAGTTGTTGGTGTTACCAACACTACAGAATCATACATAGAACAATCTCACGTGACTATAATGTATAGGTGATACGGAATTATCATCATGCATATTTCCAGGATATCAATATTAATACTGAGTTGTTTGGGTAAGTAAATTCATTATATATATATTTTTATATTTTATTTCATTTTACCTATAGGATCAGGTCTACTCGGTTATTATTCTGTGGTAACACACAATCTTAGGTGTTGTTACATTTAATTTATTTTGACCATATGGAAGACTAGCTAAGTACTGATTGTCTGAATTAACATGGCCAATTGTTACGATAATAATTTTGAACAAAGAAAAGGAAAAGAACAACAAAATATTAGTTTCCATTTACGTAAACATTATATGTGATACATTTATAATAATATTTAAATGATATTATTCACAACAACATGACATCTATCAATCTGACAATGGACAGGGCCAATCAGATATTGACTATAACAAGAAATCCATCAATCTGACATTGGACAGGGCCAATCACATATTGACTATAACATGACACCCATCATACTGACTTTGGACAGGACCAATCAGATACTGATTATAACATGACATACATCATACTGACATTGAACAGGACCAATCAGATACTGACTATAACATGACATCCATCATACTGACATTGAACAGGACCAATCAGATACTGACTATAACATGACATCCATCATACCGACATTGGACAGGACCAATCAGATACTGACTATAACATGACATCTATCATACTGACATTGGACAGGGCTAATCAGATATTGACTATAACATGACATCCATCATACTGACTTTGGAGAGGACCAATCAGATACTGACTATAACATGACATACATCATACTGACGTTGAACAGGACCAATCAGATACTGACTATAACATGACATCCATCATAATGACATTGAACAGGACCAATCAGATACTGATTATAACATGACATACATCATACTGACATTGAACAGGGCCAATCAGATATTGACTATAACATGACATCCATCATACCGACATTGGACAGGACCAATCAGATATTGACTATAACATGACATCTATCATACTGACGTTGGACAGGGCTAATCAGATATTGACTGTAACATGACATCCATCATACCGACATTGGACAGGACCAATCAGATACTGACTATAACATGACATCTATCATACTGACGTTGGACAGGGCTAATCAGATATTGACTATAACATGACATCCCTCATACTGACATTGGACAGGGCCAATCAGATATTGACTGCAACATGACATCCATCATTCTGACATTGGACAGGGCCAATCACATATTGTCTAAAACATGACATCCATCAATCTGAGATTGGACAGGGCCAATCAGATATTGACTATAACATGACATCCATCAATCTGACATTGGACAGGACCAATCAGATATTGACTATAACATGACATCCATCAATCTGACATTGGACAGGACCAATCAGATATTGACTTTAACATGACATCCATCATACTGACATTGGACAGGGCCAATCACATATTGACTATAACATGACATCTATCATACTGACATTGGACAGGGCCAATCAGATGTTGACTGCAACATGACATCCATCATACTGACATTGGACAGGGCCAATCAGATATTGACAGTAACCTGACATCCATCATACTGACATTGGACAGGGCCAATCATATATTGACTATAACATGACATCCATCATACTGACATTGGACAGGACCAATTAGATATTGACTATAACATGACATCCATCATACTGACATTGAACAGGGCCAATCAGATAATGACTATAATATGACATACATTATACTGACATTGGACAGGGACAATCAGATATTGACTATAACATGACATCCATCATACTGACATTGGACAGGGCCAATCAGATATTGACTAAAACATGACATCCATCATACTGGCATTGGACAGGGCCAATCAGATACTGACTAAAACATGACATCCATCATACTGGCATTGGACAGGGCCAATCAGATATTGACTGTAATATGACATACATTATACTGACATTGGACAGGGCCAATCAGATATTGATTACAACATGACATCTATCATACTGACATTGGACAGGGCCAATCAGATATTGACTGCAACATGACATCCATCATACTGACATTGGACAGGGTCAATCAGATATTGATAACAACATGACGTCTATCATACTGACATTGGACAGGGCCAATCAGATATTGATTACAACATGACATCCATCATACTGACATTGGACAGGGCCAATCAGATATTTACTGTAACATGACATCCATCATTCTGACATTGGACAGAGCCAATAAGATATTGACTACAACATGACATCCATCATACTGACATTGGACAGGGCCAATCAGATACTGACTAAAACATGACATCCATCATACTGGCATTGGACAGGGCCAATCAGATATTGACTGTAATATGACATCCATCATACTGACATTGAACAGGGTCAATCAGATATTGACTATAACATGACATCTATCATACTGACATTGGACAGGGCCAATCAGATATTGATTACAACATGACATCTATCATACTGACATTGGACAGGGCCAATCAGATATTGACTATAACATGACATCCATCATACTGACATTGGACAGGGCCAATCAGATATTTACTGTAACATGACATCCATCATACTGACATTGGACAGAGCCAATCAGATATTGACTAAAACATGACGTCGATCATACTGACATTGGACAGGGCCAATCAGATATTTACTGTAACATGACATCCATCATACTGACATTGGACAGAGCCAATCAGATATTGACTATAACATGACATCCATCAATCTGACATTGGACAGGGCCAATCAGATATTGACTATAACATGACATCCATCATACTGACATTGGACAGGGCCAATCAGATATTGATTACAACATGACATCTATCATACTGACATTGGACAGGGCCAATCAGATATTGACTACAACATGACATCTATCATACTGACATTGGACAGGGCCAATCAGATATTGATTACAACATGACATCCATCATACTGACATTGGAAAGGGCCAATCAGATATTTACTGTAACATGACATCCATCATTCTGACATTGGACATTTTAAGATACATGTACATCGAATCAATATAGTGTTCTATCTGAATTATTTTTATCAAAACGTAATAAAGATGAAACCACGTATCTTCTGTTGATATCGAATCTGTTATCCACACATGTCTAATTTACACATATTTGACATATGTGTGGACGTGTTGATCGGAATCATACTGGTATCTACACGTGTTAAACAGGCAAAATTCCTTCACGTAAATTTCATGTGAATCCGAGTTTTACGTGAAATCCACGTAAAATGCTCGTTATTCACGTGATTGGTTTGTTTGTTTT
>NW_022982756.1:0-24999 GCF_902652985.1 Pecten maximus | reverse complement strand
ACTTCCTGACCCAGGGCACCACCACTTCCTGACCCAGGGCACCACCCCTTCCAGACCCAAGGCTCCACCAATTCCTGACCCAGGGCACCACCACTTCCTGACCCAGGGCACCACCACTTCCTGACCCAGAGCACCACCACTTCCTGACCCAGGGCACCACCACTTCCTGACCCAGGGCACCACCACTTCCTGACCCAGGGCACCATCACTTTCTGACCCAGGGCACCACCAATTCCTGACCCAGGACACCACCACTTCCTGACCCAGGGCACCACCACTTCCTGACCCAGGGCACCACCCCTTCCAGACCCAGGGCACCACCACTTCTGGCCCAGGGCACCACCACTTCCTGACCCAGGGCACTACCCCACGTAGGTTTTGAACTCGCAACCCAGAAGTGGAGGGCTAGTGATAAAGTGTCAGGACACCTTAACCACTCGGCCACCGCAGCCCCTAGGGGCAGGATGACCTATAGTCATCGTGTGTCGTTCGTCGTCCGCAGTGTGTAAACTTTTCACATTTCAAACTTCTCAAGTTCCATTGGTGGGATTGAGCTGAAACTTGCATGGAATGATACCGAAATGGTCCTGACCAAGGGTTCTTATATTTGCAGGGAGGTTCCAAAATGTTTGTCAAATGGGGAACAAAAAACAAAGCTGACTTTGCAGCAAAAGAACAGGTAACATAAACTGAAAACCATTGTGACTGTATTTTCTGTGGCAAATCGAACCACTAAAAACAAACTGAAATTCATAAAAAATGTAGATCAAGCACCTCTTAAGATGCTAAATATATCAAATGAAAATTTTATTAAATTACAACTGCAGAAAGTTAAATGTATTTTCCTATCATAAAGATTAATGTTTCATGTTTAGAATTTAACTATGTGATTTCAAAAGAAAAAATCCCCTTATATATGACTTAGGTAGTTTCCCCTAAATTCTAGGTAAATCTCTGGTATGACGTTACATTTGACACCTTATTGAGTGGCTGAAGGTCCACAAAAAATGGGAATTATATGGTCCCCAAACCCCAAGGGGCCTGTCAGGGATGGGGCCAAAAAGGATCAAATTGACTAAAATTTCAAAAAATCTTCTCTACTCCTAAGATATGGTAGAATCAAATAAATCAGTCCATTATATTAATTGTGACTTGAAATTTGGTCTTAAAGTCCATTTTCTTTACAGACAGGATACTGGTGCAGCTGGCACCACTTCTTGACACGGGGCACCACCACTTCCTGACCCAGGGCGCCACCATTTCCTGACCCAGGGCACCACCACTTCCTGGCCCAGGGCACCACCACTTCCTGACCCAGGGCACCACCACTTCCTGACCTGGACCTAGATGTTAAAATGTATGCACAGATATTATTGAATAGTGTTTTTGGTTTCTGTACTTCAATATTAAAGAAAGACAGTTCTGTCATGTATTTTTAGGTATTGTAATGTACTGAGACAATGATACAACTTGTATGGTACTGTATTGTATCTCAGTGTTGGTGTTCTATGGTGGTTTTAAATGTTAGAAAATATATGTATGTTTTCTGAATTGCAGGGACATTTTGAAGAAGAGCCAGTCTCTGTCCAAGAAACCAAAATTAGAGAAAACTCAAGGTATCCTACTCTTTGGCTTTGAATCATTTATGAAATTTAATAGGGAAAATCAAAGGCAAAAAATATTTTAAAACAACCAATAAAAATCATATCAAAACACTTAATTTCAACAAATAGTTTCACTCTGTTTCAGCAAGATAACTTCACATCAAATTTGCCCAGTATCTTTAAATTAAGGGGAAGTTAAAGGTTGGGATTGATAACAGTACACATGATCTGCTTATTTACAGATGTTGATAGGTATGACTACATGATTGGCCAAAAGTAATTTTTGTGTTGCGTACCAATCTAAAGGGAACTTATCAATTGTTTGCAATAGACACACTTGTTTACATTGCATTGCAGGTATGTGACCTGGGAAGAATTTGAAAAACTGAAAAATGACTTCTTGAAACTGAAGAAGAAAATGGAGAAGTAAAAAACCTTAGAACCCATGCAAGTTTCAAGAAAGGCCAGCCAAACACACCACCGTGAACCAACAACACCAACAACACCTAGAACATCACAGCAGACAGACTCGACAAGGATATCCCAATCAACACCAACACCACAGCAGACTGATACAACAAAGACAACAGAACAAACATCATCATCATCATCATCATTATCATCATCATCATCATCATCATCAACAGACATACAGACATACAATGGTCACACATTGAGTGACTTGATGGATATGGTGTGCTACAAAGATAATCTTTATGCGTGTTGTGCACACCATATTACTGGTTCTGTTTCCAGTAAATTATATTGTATCACACAGTGTGACAGGACAGAGGACAAACAGTCATTGTGCTGCCAAACTCAAATTTGATGGTCGGCTTTACAACATTTTCCTCGCTGTCTTGGGGTGTAGAGGGGGGGGTGTTATGAGTACATGTACTTTAAAAAAAATAATGCCATTGAATTAGATTTCCAGAGCAAATAATGAAGTGATTTTTATTGGTATGTTTTGTCAAATCTTATTATCTAAGATATTTTAGAATTATACATGCATGTCCATTGTGTAATTTTATTGTTTTCAATCTGTGCTAACAGTTGTATATTATTTTAGAAAGATCCTTTTTTTCAAGACGCTACTTTTGCTTTTGATGTTTGCTATAATAATAAAAAAAATGTACATGTATGCATGTACATTGTACATAGTTAATCATGTGGCCTTACTGTTCTCCATAAAGGTACTGTATTGTTTTTTTTTTATTATAATTGTCAACCAACTCTCAAGTACATTAGACTTTTTACAACTATAAGGTTAAACCAGGTCGACCATGGTTAATCATGGTTTGACCATGGATAATTAGACCATGGTCAATCGTGGTCAACCATGGTCACGGTTCGCAGGGGTCAGTCCTTTGTAGTTTGACTTGAAGCAGTTTACAGGTTTATGAGGAGTTGACTGGAAAAAATTCCCCCTACACCCAAAAAACAAAGTATAGTGACCTGGTTACCATGGTAACCACAAAATTACAACATGATCTAGATAACGCTCATCTACAATGTATAAAAAACAAAAGAGGTAAACCATCATATTTATTATTGCATACAATCTCTCATGTAAGGGACATAACTCTGGTCTTGTCCTTTATTAAATTATCTCCCTTTGATTGTTTCACACTGGTCTGTAAGTGTTGTTCAGTTTCAGACAGAGTTGCTACAATTAAGCCATTTGCTTTTCAAAGTAGACAAGTTGGCATACATATTCCACAATGTTGTCTCCTTATTCTGAAATGTATTAAGCTGATTGTACACATTAGCATATTTCATTTAAGCATGACTATGATGTTACTTATTTCACTTTTTAATTTTTGTGCTTTTAATCTGTTGCCTAAAAAGTACATGTCAAATTAAACTAAACTTGGTATAAATGTAGTTAGATCACACAGTGAAAATCTCAACAACACAGCCTTCATTTATAGAATATCTTCCAGAATCTATGGAACAGTGACTCTGGAAATTAAGATTGCTGGGAATCTAGAAATTTTTGGTTCTTAATGTGTTCATATCCTGATCAGTTTCTCAAAAAGTATCAATGTTACTTCTACCAAACTGGAATATAGTTGTATTGTTGTATGAACATCTAGACACACCCTACATAATACATGAATTTTGGGGTTAAAAATGAAATATTTATCTGAGTTTTGAGAATTTGTGATTTTGTAATATTGTCCAATATTTATTTTGCAATGCATCAATATTTACTCATGTCTATGATATGTAGAGAGTGCTTCCATGCTATGTGGAAATTTGTTATCGCTATTTCTCAGAAACTCATGAAGGGATCTTTCTGAAATTTCATATGTAGGTTCCCCTTGGTGCCTTGTTATGCATATTGCATTTTGAGACTAATCGGAAAACAACATGGCCGACAGTCAGCCATCTTGGATTTTGACAATTGAAGTTTGTTATCGCTATTTCTAAGAAAGTGCTGAAGGGATCTTTCTCCAATTTCATATGTAGGTTCCCCTCGGTGCCTAGATATGCATATTGAATTTTGAGACTAATCGGAAAACAACATGGCCGACAGGCAGCCATCTTAGGTTTTGACGATTGAAACTTGTTATCGCTATTTCTAAGAAAGTGCTGAAGGGATCTTTCTCCAATTTCATATGTAGGTTCCCCTCCGTGCCTAGCTATGCATATTGCATTTTGAGACCAATGGGAAAACAACATGGCCGACAGGCAGCCATCTTGGATTTTGACAATTGAAGTTTGTTATCGCTATTTTTCAGAAAGTACTGAAGGGATCTTTCTCAAACTTTTTTATAAGTTCTCCTTGGTCTGTAGTTCTGCATATTGCATCTTGGGACCAATAGGAAAACAACATGGCCGACAGGCAGCCATCTTGGATTTTGACAATTGAAGTTTGTTATCGTTATTTATCAGAAATTGCTTAAAGGATCTTTCTGAAATTTCATATGTAGGTTGCCCTCTGTGCCTAGTTATGCATATTGGATTTTGAGACCAGTCAGAAAACAACCTGGCCGACAGGCAGCCATCTTGTATTTTGACAATTGAAGTTTGTTATCGCTATTTTACAGAAGGTACTGAAGGGATCTTTCCCAAATTTCATATGTAGGTTCCCCTTGGTCCCTGGTGTTGCATTTTGGAACCGATCCGAAAACAACATGGCCGACAGACAGCCATTATCGCTGAATCTTAAATTTTATATATAGGTTCCCCTTGTTTGAAAAGTACTAAAGGGCTGTTTCTGAATTTACACAGATTAGTAAGACTTAGAGGAAGGGAAAAGTAGAGAAAAGATCAATCTGACATGGAACCTATAAAGATCATTCAATGGTGGGCGCCAAGATCCCTCTGGGATCTCTTGTACAATTGTGTCATTTGTAGGTAATCTTTGGAGCTAACTTTTCTATGTCATATGTTGTTGTTTTCTTTGTTAATTATTATTTCAAAGGCGTTTAATTAAAAAATTATGAAAAAAATAATTAAGTAAGTTATTATTACTTTTCATTCATGTACACATATTTATCTGCAAATAAGGACCTGCCTTTAAGGAATCAATCTTCATTTTTGCAAAATCATCAATTTTATATAAAACAGTAAGCTGTAAGGGGTTCACAAGTAAACACTCCACCAAAAATTATTATAATTTTTTATATAAGAGAAGAAGGTGTAAAAGTTCAAGGAGTAGTAGTGTGCAGCCAGCCGGGATCGAACCCGCGACCCTCCCCTTACAGATTTGCAGCATACGAGCAGCATGCTGGTAGCATGCGCAGCCCATGCTGCCATCATGCTGAAAAATTTTGCCCTAGTAATTATAAGGGGAGCAGAATGCTGGCAGCATGTTTCAAATATTTAAATTATGCTGCCAGTATGCTACAGGCTGGCCAGTGGTGTTACAGTGACCATGTTGCCAGTATGCTGCAGACCATGTTGTCAGTATGCTGCAGACCTTGCTGCCAGTATGCTGCAGGCTGGCCAGTGGTGCTACAGTGACCATGCTGCCAGTATGCTGCAGGCTGGCCAGTGGTGCTACAGTGACCATGCTGCCAGTATGCTGCAACCTCAACCAGCAGCATGCCAGGAGCAAGGCCAAGAGTGCCTTATTGACCATCCTGCCAGTATGCTGCAACCTTAGCCAGCCATCACCTCTGTACCATCTAATTATTGGACAATGCTGCCTCCATTGCATCCCAGCAGCATACAGAATCATGACTGGAGAAAGATTATTAGAGGACTTCAACTTGGAATTTAACATACATAGAAAGACAATATTTCAATTGAAAATGATTTATTATGAATCAAACACACACTTGTTGGATGCTTAAAAGCAAAAACCATGAAAATGATTACACTTCCATTCACATCTCAATTAATATGCCAATAAAATGTGCAATTACATGTCATAATAAAGTGTACAAAGTTTGATAGAAAATTAGAAAGATCAAAAAAGAAGGTCTAGATCTACAGACTAGATCAACAAGAATCAAATACTGAAAGAAACTGCAAAAATAGCTGAATCGTGATTCTTTTCAAGGCAACACAGCTTCATATAATTATATGTACCCAAAGTTATTAATTATTAAACCTCAGTTTCAAAGATTTTCAGATTGTAGTAGAAGTTTTCTGAACTCTATACAAAAATTTAAAAAAATTGATAAACAAATGGTCAAAACTTTTGCTAACATAATCAAATGAATATGATGGTCACAGAATTAAATGTTTCATTGATATATTCACACACACTTCCAAGTCTTCAAGACACATTATTTTATTTCTATATCATCAACATTAATTTGACAAGTCAGCTACTTCTTTTTCTTCTTTTTTTTCAGTTTTTATATATCAGTCCTTATAATAATTAGTATCTTTTCAGTTCACTTCATTTTGTCTCTGACTGTTGGACTTGCTAGCTTTTTGCCATATTGTCGTTCAGGCTCCTCTTGAAGATGCAAACATATGTAGACTGGACACAGTAGCCTGAAAATACAAGAAATTCTAAGATATAAAAACTATTCCTCGTTACCATATTTTCTCTTTTACATGTTACAAGAAACAACTTCCGCTTACCAGATTGCCTTGTCAGATGTAACCAGAGACAAATTCTGCTTACCAGATTATCTTTGTCAGATGTTGCCAGCGACAACTTCCGCTTATCATATTGTCTTTGTCAGATGTTGCCAGCGACAACTTCCGCTTATCATATTGTCTTTGTCAGATGTAAACAGAAACAACTTCTGCTTATCATATTGTCTTTTTATACAATGTATTTCATTTTAAAAAGTCTGTTTTTCCTGTTGTACTTAAGAAAATGACAATAATTTACAATAACATCCTGGCCATTCACTCAGTTTTATATGAAATACACACATATCATTGTGAAAATAAATTAAAAATATGCATGTAGTGGTTTTACCAACGATTTCAAAAAATAAAATTTCTTTCAATTAGTATCCATGTATTCAGCTATGGTAGAAAACTGGGTAAAACAAACCAAGATTCAGTCTATATGGATTGTGAGAAATCCAATCAGTTATTTTGAGTTTGTTATATAACATCTAATAATTATTTAAATAACACTAATTCACTGAATATTATGATTATAAACCCACCTTGAAAATATGAAACAGATAAGTGAGTTATCTCCCTTTGATCATCCAATAATGACAAGATAGTTGTTTGACAAATTTGATATTTTTGAGTAATAAAGAATGTAATTCAAACTTATAATCAAGCATCAAAATATACATTGATAAGGTAGCAGTGTACAGTAAAATTGCCCATTAAAATAATGCATATGTCGCAATTAAGACAGTCATACATTTGTATACAGACTTTGGTTGAACCTGAACAATGCTAAATAGTTATGAGTCTAGACAAGATTTTGTGTATGACAGAGTGACACCAGTAAACCTCTGTTTGTTGTAGAGGCCATAATTCGGACTAGCTCTAAGTCACAATGTTCTTCATACTACATATACCTGAAGGGGTGTTATCCAAGTATTGTTTGTGTTATTCCTAATTAAGTGAACCCAGTCTTTGGGCAGATACCTTCAGCCATGACCTGTGACAGACAGCAGCTCTGGTAGAATGTTGGTCTGTTTTAGGAAGTTTGCTGTGTCCAAGTATTGTTTGTGTTGTTCTTGGTGAACCCGGTCTTTGGGGAGCGGAGGCGTCCTCAGCCTGTTACTGCAACTGTGGTACAATTAATGTTCTGTTTTAGGAAACTTTTCGTGTCCATGAGCTGGAATTCTCCAAGCTGGTCCTTGGTCAGGTCGTTCAAGAATATATATCATAAGCTCTATCCTACACTCAATCTATCAAAAATAAACAAATATTATTAGATTATCATTAAATTACACATATAATTGTATCTGGCTTATCAACAATTGTGTTTACATTTTAACATACGTTACGAGTGATTAGTGGCCACGTCAAAACCAATTGAAAATTTATCAGGAATTAAATACCAAATTAACATCACATACATGTAATTTGCTTTCAAAGTACCCTTTATATAGTTCCCCATTCTGGTGATAATGGTCAGATGTTACAGGATGTTGTTAAAGTCAGTGGTCGGTAAAGTCAGGTTTCACTGTATATTATAGGTACCCATAATTTCAAAAGTCAAGAAATTTAAATTTTGTTGCAGTTATATACGCTTTGGACTATATTTTGTGTGAAATGACTAAAGATTCTTACATCATTACTAATGATGATATAAGTGACGATATTAGCAAGATCAGCATAAGTTTTTTATCAAGTTGAGAATTTCTGATATTCCACTGGTAAAAATGATAAATTACCCGATATTTATCTCTGACTGACCTAATTTTCAAATCTGTAGAAGTTGATGAACTATTTATCTCACCTGTTGAAATCTGTTACCTTATTTTCTCACCTGTAGAAATCTGTGACCTAATTTTCTCACCTGTAGAAATCGTTTACCTAATTTTCTCAGCTGTAGAAGTCTGTAACCTAATTATCTCACTTGTTGGAGTCTGTGACTTAATTATTTCACCTGTAGAAGTCTGTGACCTAAGTATCTCACCGGTAGGAGTCTGTGACCCAATTATCCAACCTGTAGAAGTCTGTGACCTAATTATCTCACCTGTAGAAGTCTGTGACCTAATTATCTCACCTGTAGAAGTCTGTGACCTAAGTATCTCACCTGTAGAAGTCTGTGACCTAATTATCTCACCTGTAGAAGTCTGTGACCTAATTATCTCATCTGTAGAAGTCTGTGAACTAATTATCTCACCTGTAGCAGTCTGTGACCTAATTATCTCACCTGTAGAAGTCTGTGACCTAATTATCTCACCTGTAGAAGTCTGTGAACTAATTATCTCACCTGTAGAAGTCTGTGAACTAATTATCTCACCTGTAGAAGTCTATGAACATGTTCCAGGTGTTTTACATTTGTACTCCTCCAGTTGTGCTCACATGCTGAGCTGTTTTTGCTGCATTTGTGTCAAGTCTGTGGCTATCATCTGAAACACAGTTGTAGGTGTGGCATTTTCATTTAAAGTTTGTGACAGAACATAATCTACAACATTATAAGTAAAATGAATGTAATCATTGTACAATATTGTGGCCCAGTTTTACTTGGTAATAACAACAGATTTATTTGTTTTTCATCTCGTGCTAATCCTACACAATTATTATACTTCAAAGATACAAAAGTATCTTAATGATATACCAAATCAAGAAGTCCAGAGGGCCTGTATCGTTCACCAGGTTTATTTGAGCAAACATCAAAATAATGTTCATGTTCAATTCGTTCATAGCTTTATTTGTTGATGTCTAACAATGCTATATATATGGTTATGGGGTGGGGATCTCAACTGCTTCAAAGATATAACACGGAAACGAAGTCAGACTTAACATGATTTTGTTTAAAGAAACTAAGTCCCTTGGGGTGGGGAAAGGCCCCAGGGCCTATTCTTACGACAGGATTGTGTTCATCTCTTGATGCCCAGCAATGCTATATATGGTTAGAGGGTGGGGATCTCAACAGTTTCAAAAATAAATGAAGTCCTTTATAGCAATATAGTCAAATTGCTCCCTTTTGCCCTACCCCTGGGGGTCAGCCCTATCATTTGTATGAATTTGAATCCCAACCAACTAGGAAATTGTTACCACTGAAATATCAATGTCATATGTACATTGCTTAGTTCCAGAGAAGAAGTACATTTATATAAGTTCAATATTTCCAAATGGACCCATTTGGCCCCACCCATCAGGCCCCATCATTTGTAAACCTTTGAATGCCAGTCACATATAGAGATACTTCCTACCTTTGGTTAAATTCTGATCTGCGGTTAAGAAGAAGTCAATTGTCGATGGATGGACCCCACATGCAAGTCGACGGATGCCACAGTATGGCAAAAGCTGGCCTTGGCCTGTTGGACCAGGTGAGCTAAAAATTAGCCACTTTGTATTGCTATACTTTGCATAAGTTTGGTTCATATCAGATGAACTGCACCTTATTTCTGTTGCTGCTGATATATACCTCAAAACTCTGACATCTGACTCTCCACACCTTGACCTTTCACCCAGCAAACCCTTTCTTTTGACTCGCCATGTCTTGACCTTTCACCCTCAAAACCTTGACCTTTCAGTCTCCACACTTTGACCTGTCACCATGCAATTATAAACCCTTACTTTTGTCCCTCCGATCCTTGACCTTTAACCCTCAAAATTGTGACCTTTCACTCTCCAAACCTTGACCTTTCACCCTGCAAACCTTGACCATTCATTCTTCAAACCTTGACATTTGACCCTCCAAGCTTTGACCTTTCACCCTGCAAACCTTGACCATCATTCTTCAAACCTTGACATTTGACCCTCCAAGCTTTGACCTTTCACCCTCCAAACCTTGACCTTTCACCCTGTAAACCTTGACATTTGACCTCCAGGCTTTGACCTTTCACTCTCTAAACCTTGACCATTCATTCTTCAAACCTTGACATTGACCCTCCAAGCTTTTACCTTTCACCCTTAAAACCTTGACATTTCACTCTCAGTATTGTGTATATCACCCATGGCTTGATGTAGCACTTACAGTACATCCATCCTTTGATGGTACACAAAATGGAAGAGCTTCTTAAATTGGACTTGGCCAAATAAGGGGATGGATTCCTGGACAATGTTTGATTCATTAGGAATGGCTGAATTAAGTTATAGATACACACTTGCTACACAATTTAAAACCCAACATTTGACAGGTTTATAACCTTTTAAGGATATGACAGGTCTCCATATTCATGCTGCAATACTGGATGTTTACATATACACCCAGTGATATTTTGAGAAAATACCAGGTCATTTTGCACAGTAAAACAAAGTCATCTGACAGTTTGGAACAAATATCAGATATGTCAACATTACACCTAAATGTTTCAATCAAAATACCATTACAAGAGGCCCATGGGCCCTAACTGTCACCTGATGTGTTATAATTCTTTGACTTAGCTTTAAGCATGTTTGAACCCTGTGACCTTGAATGTAGGCCAAGGACAGTCCTTTGAACAAACATTGTACCCCTTCATGCCAGCATGCAACAGGGCCAATATTAAGTTTCTGGATCTCTTGGTTACTGAGAAGAAGTTGTTTAAATTTTTTTAGCATATTTGACCCCAATGACCTTGAATAAAAGTCAAAGGTCATCCAATGAACAAACTTAATTAGTAACCCTTCATCCCAGCATGCTACAGACAAAATATCAGGTCTCTGGACTTCTTGGTTATCAAGAACAAATCCATTAAATGTTTAAGCATATTTGACCATAGCTGTTACCTTGAATGAAGGTCAAGGTCATTCATTTGAACATACTTGGTACCCCTTCACCTAAGAATGTTACAGACCTAATATCGGGTCTCTGGGCCACTTGGTTATCAAGACGTCATTTAAATTTTTTTAGCATATTTGACCTATGTGACCTTGAATGAAGGTCAAGGTCATCCATTTGAACAAATCTTGTAGCCCTTCATGCCAGTATGCTACATACCCAATATCAGGTCAGAAGTTGTTGACTTACATGGGGTCCATGATCTCAATTAATACAGATTTATTCCCCTTGATCTGAGAGTGCAGTATGACTGATTTTATCTGAAAATACAAATATAAACATTCACAGACAAGCAAAGCTTTGTTTTTAACAGAATTATTTCATATAGTATTTGGCACACCTTTTGAGTTATAAAGATTTAACTGCTGAAAATAATTATTTTTAAGATTGATAACAAAGGTGAAATGAGCATATTTAAAGCTGCTGGGATTCCAAGCAATATAAAAAATCCTGAGACCCAAGCCTGCTCAGATCATCATCAACACCTGCATGGAGACCACTGTAACATGCAGATCCTGACAACTACACATACAGGTTAATCAGCCAATTGATGCCAAGAGACTATGGAACAATGCTATTCTGGAGCATCAAGTGTGGACAGGATATCTGAAATTTGATTCTTGTTTAGCCTGGGTTACGAGGTGGAGGAAAGCCGAAATACCCGGAGAAAAACCATCGGTCTACAGTCAGTACCAGGCAACTGCCCCATGTGGGTTTCGAGCTCGCGACCCAGAGTTGGAGGGCTAGTGATAAGTTGCTGAGACACATAAACCACTCGGGCCCCCGGAAGAACTCAAAGCAATGGGGATGGGGTTGGTCAGAGAGACTTCGGTGTAATACCTGCCAATATGTCATCCTTCGGCTGAGATCTGTAGGTTCAGAAATCACATCTGGTTCAACAGTAATCAAGAGACTGGTTTCTGTGAACAAAATGCAAATAAGTCACCAACTCAGACAGAAGGAACTTACATAAAGCATCGAGGCCAACTTTGCATTAGGGGATCTAGATACATGTG
Source organism: Pecten maximus (assembly GCF_902652985.1). Lineage (NCBI taxonomy): Eukaryota > Metazoa > Mollusca > Bivalvia > Pectinida > Pectinidae > Pecten > Pecten maximus. The sequence goes on along the minus strand of NW_022982756.1, from coordinate 12,553 downwards.
TCATTCGAGGAACCAGGCCCCTGTGCTAACTTATCAATCAGGAATGGACAATCTAAATTCATCAACTAGTGACCATTGATAAGTTACAGCAAATAACTGTGTGCTAAATATGAATGTGAACCATCAACTGTGTTTAATATTATATGTACACAATAATTACATAACATTAGAAATATTTCAATGAAGTGTAATATCACAGTTTATTTTTAGCACATTTTATTACCAGGGGCGTAGCTAGGCCAACAAAAATGTTAAGCCCAGGCGAGGGGTGTGGTTCCAGGGCAGAGCATTGGGGCTCATTTCCTCGATACTGTGGTGGTGGAGGATTGCCTCGTTGCTAGGCCTGGAGATGCTGTGGTTGAACTGGGTTTAGCTGCTGTGGCTGAAAGCTCGCCTGCTGCTGGCCATGAGTATAATTGGACTGATACCAGGACTGAGTTCCTTTCTTCTGTTTACCATGAGAACCTTTACCCTTGTCTGCTTTAGCTCCACTCTGCTTTGCTGTAGACTTTTATTGGGTTTTCTTCATATCTGCCATATCTGTTGTCAATTGCTGGATAAGTCCCTTCATCTCTTTCAGCTGCAGCCATATGCACAACAGGTTTGACCTTATCAGCTACCTTACCTGGAGTTGTCACCTCTTCCCGCTGCATCAAATCCCATTCTACTTAGTGTACTGCAATTCTCAGCTCATCAAACGGTCTGACAGTATCATACTTTTGACCAGTAACATCTTTGATTTCTCGTCTCAACCCAGACCAGAACATTGTACGTAGCATTCCCTCTGCATTCCGATCTGGGACATCTCCTTGTTGTGCTGCCTTATTCATAATATCCTCAAGCCTGCAACTCCATGTAGACACATCCTCTCCCTCCTTCTGACGAGCACTGAAGAATTTTGCTAACAAGTTTTCCCCTTTCTCAACTGCTCCAAATATGCTGTCCATCTTGGCAACAATCTCCCTGACACTTGCGTTAGGTCCCACATTCATCACTACCTTGCTGGCTCTACCCTTCAATGACCTCCTTAATGCTGTGGCCACCACTTCCTCTCCATGTTTTACAAGCAAGGACCCCACCTCATATCGCCACACATCATAAGTGTCCTTTTCCTCCCCTGAAAAAACTGAAATCCTCACCGCAGGATTAAATGTCACAGTATGGGCAGGTGCCGGCTGTACATCAGGATCCACTTTAATAGCCTTTGTCTTAATCCATTCCTTTACAGTTGCCCCACTCACCTCATCACCTGGATTAAATCCCGTATCTGAAGACAGCACCAAGTACTCCTAACTGATCCTGAGTGAATTCCATTATGAATGTGTAAATTCCAAGTTATAAACAAGTAAACAACACACTTACCTGGTGAATATTACAAAGTCAAAAGCCTGGATGCAACAGTCAACTATTATATCAATATATGATAAATGAAATCAAATTAAATCTGAAATCAATGGGGGGAAAAAATCACATAGATAAATATAACACAACACCAGCATACATCAATAGTAAATATATACAACAGCGCAACTAAATCAACTTCTGAATAAATAAATGATCAGAAGATAATTTAAATGAACTGACTACTTCCTCACCATACACCAAACAAATAAACATGGAACATTTAACATAAAACATATAACATCAAACATATATCTGTCATCCTATATAGCAGTTCCAATCAGCAATGTCAAAGTGTCAATGTCAATTCGAAAGAAAATGTCAAGTTTCAAATGCAAATTTTTTTTTAAGAAAAAAAAAATCAAAGAAAAAATTTACAAAATATTCCTAATCATAACATCACTAAAACAGAAATCTATAATGTTAATGTTAGTTACATTCTACTAAGAACAATGATCAAGTTTTGAAAAAAATATCAACTGGCAAAAATAATCAAAGTACTGAAAGTACTGCAGGAGGCGTTAGTCGGATGTAAAAGGTGATATTTGAAATAAAGCAAGAATAGAAATTAAGCTGATATCAACATGATGAAACATTTCCACTAAATTGTGTCAAGCCAACTAGACAAAATGGTTTTCACAGTCCTGATGAATGTAATGCTTTAGACTGTTCTGATGTACATAATGGTTTTAACCATCTTCAAGTTTCAAACCAACTTCTACTTAGGTAGTTAAACATTTTATTTTTTTTCAAACCAACTTCTACTTAGGTACATGTCGTTAACATTCATACTTCAAAACCAACTTTTATACTTAAGTAGTTCAAAATTTGCATTTATGTGTTTAAAACCAACTTATACCTAATAGGCCTAGGTATTAGAAAGGTCTAAACGATATGATACATATTTAGATACGCTATAACAATACACGATATGTATTGAAAATACATGAGTTTCTGCTTCTTTTTTGTTGAAAATGTGCAATGGCTTTCAATATCTTGTAAAAAAAATTGCTTATTCCTTTCTATTTTGATCTTAGAATAATATCAAAATTTAGATTGACGACTTTTAAAAATTATTACTTTTTTATTCAGCAAAGACATCATTTTTTAAAGGACAATTATTTCAAAATTAGGTATTAATTCCATCTATTTTAATAGATCCAATATCAATATTAACAATAAACTGTGATTTGTAATTTGTTGTTTTTCAATTTACCACCAAGATGTAGACACTAGCCTATTAGGTACTGTATATAAATATAAGTCCCTTGGGGTGGGGAAAGAACCTGGGGCCTATTTTTGCATCAGGATTGTGTTCATCTCTTGATGCCCAGCAAAGCTATGTATGATTATCGGGTGGGGATCTGAATGGTTTCACAGATAAAACAAAAAGTAATCAGTCTTCCATTGTGGGAAAAGCTTTACCATTTTTACAATATTGAATCCCTAACCCAAAAGGATGCTAATAATCAAATATGATAGAAATCCATCGCCTCCTTCCAAACAATTAATTGTTTATATCAATTTAGCCAAATTGACCCCTTTTGGCCCCGCCCCTCAGCCCCTGGTGTCATCCCCACCATTTGTACAATTTTGAATCCCTACCCCATAACAATGCTACCAGAAAACTGTGAGAGATATCCATTGCTTAGTTCCAGGGAAGAAGTTGTTTACTTAAATTTAGCCAAATTGACCCCTTTTGGCCCGATTATCTGGCCCCAGGGAGATCAGCCCAATCATTAGTACAATTTTGAATCTTGAAAGAATTTTGATTTTTTCCATCATTTGACTCCTGTGACATTGAATGAAGGTCAAAGTCAAAGATAAGAATAACATTTGTAGCCAGCTATACATGTTACAATGTGCCAAACATCAAACCTTCATGTGTATATAGATAAAAGAGCATAAACCTTTTATCTGCAATTTTGGATTATTTTTTAATTTTGGCTGGAAAAAAATAGCTTTATATTTTTCTTTTCTAAGTGCCATATCTCTGTCATTTTTCATCTGATGACAATAAAATATGCACATTCTGTTTCAGTGAACTAGGTATGCTCTTCCATATGAAATGAAAAAATACTCAATTTGATATTTTTATTTTTGACCTTCTTTTGACCCCATAACAAGTCTTTGACCTTGACATTCTCTGATAATATGCCATTGAGAAAAGTTAGCCCTGACCACATGCTAACCATTTTCCAATGAAAATGAAACAAATTATGCTAAAACAATATTTCCCATATAAACTATAGTAAAATGTATGCCCTTCCCAGGGGGAATGTGACACACAGGGGCCATGAACATTAACAATTTTGTTAAACAGCTTAAGAACCTTTTGTACACCATTCTGTGATATCTGGGTCTTGAGAAGAAGACCGACGCATGACGACAGATCAAATTATAATCATGATCGATGGTGTATATTATGAGCTGAATGTCAAAGGATTGTAAATGCTGTACATACAGTATTATAATTATATTATCAGGCAGTCAGCATAAATGTATGTTTCATATCTATAATATTAGAAGTTTGACGTTTTTGTACGATATATATATACTTAATTTTGACACAACATTAAAGGAGTTAGTTACTTTCATAAATTCAGATGTTTTTTCTAGAGTTGACTAATATATATCAGGGGTGTAAAAATCCACTAGCCCGACGCCCGGGGCTAGTGAATTTCCAGGACGGGCTAGCTGAAAAAATGTGCCTACTAGCCCCGGGCTAGTTGGTCCTTCGCTAGTAGGGGACGACTTATCATCGTTTCCTAAATTAGGAATCTTGTCAAATGCTACATTCTCTAATTGTCGAATCCACGAAAGTAAAAGTAAATTATTTCTTTTGTTCTTGTTCATAACGGTTCGCTAAATTGCGCTCTGTTGTATCGTAGGCTACAGTTGGAAATACCCTTCTACCTTTTTATAGAACAGTGACGCAATGCGTCGTACTGTAACGTGATTGGCTACAATCGTATCACTTTCACTGCGGGATAACATACCATGTAATGCGTTAAAATACAGAGACTTCAACAAAATGGAAGTTATTTTTGAATGTTTGTTCAATAAAGATGATCATTTAATCGAAATTTATAATTTTAATCACGACTTGTATCCATTTTTATGTAGCGATAACTGTTACATTAGGAACGCGGTTATGTCGGGAGATATTTTCCAACAAGGACAGCACAAGTGATACACTAGTACCACTCCTTTGTGCAAAAAAACCCCTCTCTCTCTTAATTTTTTTTTTAAATTAGCGCTCCTGTGCACCCCCCACAAACACTCCCATAATCGTCATCATTGACAAGGCGAGTTTAAAATAAGAAGAACTAATGAATTATTTTATTTTCCCGTGTAATAAAAAATAACGAGAGGCCCATGGGCCTTAACGGTCACCTGATTTTTGAAATATTTCAGTAAATTTGAATGAAAGAATGAATTTCAAAACAAATAAAACAAATGATAGTCAAAAATGTGATTTCCCTATAACTATAGTAAAGTTTATCCCCTCCCATGGGGCAAGCGCGAGACCCCGGGGCTAGGAAATTCACAATTATGGTAAAGCACCTTAAGACCCTTCGATCTGTGAAGAGTATTTAATTCTACCTTATTTGGGTTGTAAGAAGAAGATTTTTGAAATTTCAGTTAATTTGACCCTTTTTGGCCCCGCCCATCAGCCCCTGGGGGTCAGTCAGGGCCAACATGTACATCAAACTGTCATCCCAAGCTGATAACGTTAACGAAGTTAGAATGAATTCCAATAAAAATCCAACAAATAATAGTCAAAAATGTGATTTCCCTATATAAACTATAGTAAAGTTTACCCCCTACCCAGGGGCAAACGTGAGACCCCAGGGTCATGAAATTCACAATTTTGGTAAAGCATCATAAGACCCCTTCATCTATGAAGAGTATTTGATTCTAACATATCTGAAAGTAGAGAAGATTTTTGAAATTTTAGTCAATTTGACCCTTTTTGGCCCCGCCCACCAGCCCCGGGGGGTCAACCAGGGCCAACATGTACATACCATCAAACTGTCATCCAATGCTGATAATTTGAACCAAGTTAGAATGAATTCCAATTGATATCCAACAAATAATAGTCAAAAATGTGATTTCCCTATATAAACTATAGTAAAGTTTACCCCCTCCCCAGGGGCAAACGTGAGACCCCAGGGTCATGAAATTCACAATTTTGGTAAAGCACCTTAAGACCCTTCCATCTATGAAGAGTATTTGATTCTAACATATCTGAGAGTAGAGAAGAAGATTTTTGAAATTTCAGTCAATTTGACCCTTTTTGGCCCTGCCCACCAGTCCCTGGGGGTCAACCAGGGCCAACATGTACATAACATCAAACTGTAATCCCATGCTGATAATTTGAACCAAGTTAGAATAAATTCCAATAGAAATCCAACAAATAATAGTCAAAAATGTGATTTCCCTATATAAACTATAGTAAAGTTTAGCCCCTACCCAGGGGCAAACGTGAGACCCCAGGGTCATGAAATTCACAATTTTGGTAAAGCACCTTAAGAGCCTTCCATCTATGAAGAGTATTTGATTCTAGTATATCTGAGAGTAGAGAAGAAGATTTTTGAAATTTCAGTCAATTTGACCCTTTTTGGCCCCGCCCACCAGCCCCTGGGGGTCAACCAGGGCCAACATGTACATACCATCAAACTGTCATCCAATGCTGATAATTTGAACCAAGTTAGAATGAATTCCAATTGATATCCAACAAATAATAGTCAAAAATGTGATTTCCCTATATAAACTATAGTAAAGTTTACCCCCTCCCCAGGGGCAAACGTGAGACCCCAGGGTCATGAAATTCACAATTTTGCTAAAGCACCTTAAGACCCTTCCATCTATGAAAAGTATTTGATTCTACCATATCTGAGAGTAGAGAAGAAGATTTTTGAAATTTTAGTCAATTTGACCCTTTTTGGCCCCGCCCCTCAGGCCCCTGGGGGGTGGGGACCATATAATTTACAATTTTGGTTCACCCTCAGCCATGGAAGCTTCCTGTAAAATTTCATTGAATTTAGTTCAGCAGTTTTTAAGAAGAAGTTGAAAATGTAAATTGTTTACGACGCACGACGCCGGACAAAAGGCGATTGCAATAGGTCAACTGAGACTTTGTCTCAGGTGACCTAAAAAGCCTGGAGCATTTGCCAGTCTCAATTAGATGTACAAATTATTTTTGTATTGGTACACACAACATTTTGATTGGACGCCCATGCTTTCCGGATTGACCATGCTCGTGCACGTCATCTGTCCGATTTAATGTAGGCGGGGCCATGTTACAACACATTTGAAGTATTTTTTAAAGTACTACAACTGGGGTTTCTGAAATGGAATCGCGGGTGGAGCCAAACTTGTGACTGATGTCACGCACGTTCGTTCTGCACCCACGATTCCATTTCAGATAACCCAGTTATTTTTTTGTAGTACTTTTAAAAATGCTACAAGGTTTGTTAGATGCACAACTGAAAATGCAAGTGTATTGCAGAAATATATGTTTCATAATCTGAAAAAAACACCGACACTTTTGATTGCACAAATTTAAATCTGGTCCCAGTTGATTGAAAAATTCAGCACGTCGTGTTAATCAAATACAACCAGAACACAACAACAAGAGATCCCAAAGGGATCTTGGCGTCCACCATTGAATGATCTTTATAGGTTCCATGTCAGATCGATCTTTTCTCTACTTTTCCCTTCCTCTAAGTCTTACTAATCTGTGTAAATTCAGAAACAGCCCTCTAGTACTTTTCAAACAAGGGGAACCTATATATAAAATTTAAGATTTAGCGATAATGGCTGTCTGTCAGCCATGTTGTTTTCGGATTGGTCCCAAAATGCAACACCAGTGACCAAGGGGAACGTACATATGAAATTTGAGAAAGATCCCTTCAGTACCTTCTGTAAAATAGCGATAACAAACTTCAATTGTTAAAATACAAGATGGCTGTCTGTCAGCCAGGTTGTTTTCTGACTTGTCTCAAAATCCAATATGCATAACTAGGCACAGAGGGCAACCTACAAATGAAATTTCAGAAAGATCCTTTCAGCAATTTCTGACAAATAGTGATAACAAACTTCAATTGTCAAAATCAAAGATGGCTGCCTGTCGGCCATGTTGTTTTCCTATTGGTCTCAAAATGTAATGTGCATAACGAGGCACCGAGGGGAACCTACATATGAAATTTGAGAAAGATCCATTCAGCACTTTCTGAGAAATAGCGATAACAAACTTTGATTGTCAAAATCCAAGATGGCTGCCTGTCGGCCATGTTGTTTTCTGATAGGTCTCAAAATGTAATATGCATAACTAGGCACCAAGGGGAACCTTCATATGAAATTTGAGAAAGATTCCTTCAGTACTTTCTCAGAAATAGAGATAACAAACTTCAATTGTCAAAATCCAAGATGGCTGCCTGTCGGCCATGTTGTTTTCCGATAGGTCTCAAAATGCAATATGCATAACTAAGCACCAAGGGAATCCTACATATGAAATTTGAGAAAGATCCTTTCAGTACCTTCTCAGAAATAGCGATAACAAACTTCAATTGTCAAAATCCAAGATGGCTGCCTGTCGGCCATGTTGTTTTCCAATCAGTCCCGAAATGCAATATGCATAACTACAGACCAAGGGGAACATACATATGAAATTTGAGAAAGATCCCTTCAGTACTTTCTCAGAAATAGCAATAACAAACTTCAATTGTCAAAATCCAAGATGGCTGCCTGTCGGCCATGTTGTTTTCCGATTGGTCTCAAAATGCAATATGCATAACTAGGCACCAAGGGGAATCTACATATGAAATTTGAGAAAGATCCCTTCAGTACTTTCTCAGAAATAGCGATAACAAACTTCAATTGTCAAAATCCAAGATGGCTGCCTGTCGGCCATGTTGTTTTCCAATTGGTCTCAAAATGCAATATGCATAGCTAGGCACCAAGGGGAACCTACATATAAAATTTGAGAAAGATCCCTTCAGCACTTTCTCAGAAATAGCGATAACAAACTTCAATTATCAAAATCCAAGATGGCTGCCTGTCGGCCATGTTGTTTTCCGATTGGTCTCAAAATGCAATATGCATAACTAGGCACCAAGGGGAGCCTACATATGAAATTTGAGAAAGATCCCTTCAGTACTTTCTCAGAAATAGTGATAACAAACTTCAATTATCAAAATCAAAGATGGCTGCCTGTCGGCCATGTTGTTTTCCGATTGGTCTCAAAATGTAATATGCATAACTAGGCACCAAGGGGAACCTTCATATGAAATTTGAGAAAGATTCCTTCAGTACTTTCTCAGAAATAGCGATAACAAACTTCAATTGTCAAAATCCAAGATGGCTGCCTGTCGGCCATGTTGTTTTCCGATAGGTCTCAAAATGCAATATGCATAACTAGGCACCAAGGGAATCCTACATATGAAATTTGAGAAAGATCCTTTCAGTACCTTCTCAGAAATAGCGATAACAAACTTCAATTGTCAAAATCCAAGATGGCTGCCTGTCGGCCATGTTGTTTTCCAATTGGTCTCAAAATGCAATATGCATAGCTAGGCACCAAGGGGAACCTACATATGAAATTTGAGAAAGATCCCTTCAGCACTTTCTCAGAAATAGCGATAACAAACTTCAATTATCAAAATCCAAGATGGCTGCCTGTCGGCCATGTTGTTTTCCGATTGGTCTCAAAATGCAATATGCATAACTAGGCACCAAGGGGAGCCTACATATGAAATTTCAGAAAGATCCTTTCAGTACTTTCTCAGAAATAGCGATAACAAACTTCAATTATCAAAATCAAAGATGGCTGCCTGTCGGCCATGTTGTTTTCCGATTGGTCTCAAAATGCAATATGCATAACTAGGCACCAAGGGGAGCCTACATATGAAATTTGAGAAAGATCCCTTCAGTACTTTCTCAGAAATAGCGATAACAAACTTCAATTGTCAAAATCCAAGATGGCTGCCTGTCGGCCATGTTGTTTTTCGATTGGTCTCAAAATGCAATATGCATAACTAGGCACCAAGGGGAACTCACATATGAAATTTGAGAAAGATCCCTTCAGTACTTTCTGAGGATTAGCGATAACAAGAATTGTTTACGGACGGACGGACGGACGGAGGGACGGATGGACGACGGACCACGGACGCAGGGCGATTTGAATAGCCCACCATCTGATGATGGTGGGCTAAAAATAACAACAATGCATGTAAGAGTTTGTTTTTTTCTTTTCTTTTAATGTGAAGCAAATTATCAATGTAAAATTTACATGAGCCTTCATTTCTTCCCATTCTGGATTTATTCTGGAGATCTTCAGTTGAGAACTCATGCAAATGGTCCATAGTGACATCAGTCTGAACTCCTATCTGAATCCGGCTGTGAATATTAGCTGATGATGCTGTTTGTTGGGGTTATACGACATTTAGATGTATAACGTTAGACTAATATGTGTGTTTGTGTAAAATACTGAATGACTTGTATAGTGGCAATAGTCAGAAGAGTTCGGAGTCCCCACTGTTTAATCCACTGAATAATTTGTCGACGGATCCTTTCAGAACAAATGACTGCAGGTATTTTATTTTAAGATTCTATTTCTATTCTTATATTCGTGTAGAAGCGAAAATATGCGCTGGACTAAAGCCTTGTTTCAGTTTACCGCTTCGTTTTGTTTGTCCGGTTGTTCCGGTCGCCGCTTAGGTGATTGAAAAAAAATCGCTTACGTCATTGAGAACCGGCAAATCATCTATTGATATAGCGTGGCGACTTCGTTGATATTTTGTGTCAGATCGAATATTTTATGCAATTTCGGCAACAAATATTTGTTTTAACAATGCAACCCCAATTTGTTTTGTTGGTTTAAATATTTTTTATTTGTGTTTCATAACATAATTATTTCATATGAATAAAGTTTCAAACACCGTGCATTTTTGTATCTAATATGAGACGAATTGACTTAAGCATGAACGATAAAATAAATCGTCTGCTACTGTTTTCAATGACAAAAGTCGTCTGCTAGTCTTCAAATTACTCACTTTATTCTGTAATAATACAATTATACATAATGAAATGTCTGCAAATGGCTCTATCCAATCACTTGAAAGTCCAAACATATATCACACTAAGTGACTTTGTTATGTAAAATAAAATCATATAAAACGACAACAAAAAAACAAATAAAAACATAAAAATAATCAAAATAATAAAAAAAAAAAAAAAAAAATGAACTCCGCCAATATAAGTCCATGCCGGTCCCAAGCCCGGGTAAAGGAGGAGGGTTCGGGAAATAAGTACTTTAGTAGTTAACTATATCCCGATAAAGTGCTATTTTGCTACAGAAATCATACACAATTCCACCATGCATTTCATTTTTAAGTTAGAACATCTGATTCATAAGTTTATTTACTGTTTTTCATTAAAAAAAACTCATTGATAGAATTAATATTGTCTTAAGTTGTGTTGAATAGTGCTGCACTGCAACTGAAAGGTGGTTAGTTTATTGCAATACTAGGTATAATTGTAGTCGATATTATTCAAAAGTTTATGTTAAAAAATCATGGGCTAGTACAAAACCAGTCAGGGCTAGTGACAAAATATACCCTACTAGCCCAGGGCTAGTGAGTGTGAAAATTTTTTTACACCCCTGTATATCTTTTCAGTCTAGGTGCCGATGACATTGTTAATATCAGTTGATATCTCCCAGACAATGAAACACAATTAATGTTCATACGAACCTTCATGATTTTTTTCATCACCAGGTCGGAACAATAAAATATGATAATGAGCAATCTGAATACCGGTAGTCAATATGAGATTTGATAGGATGCCTCTCGTCGGTCAACCACTCGCTTAGCTTCTTTTTGTAGGAGTCAATAATATATGTATGAGAATTAAACTCTCGCGATGTATGTTGCACAATGTCATAAGTGCAAAGAAATACATTGTCCCTTAAGCCGAAAAAAAAATCACACTTAAGTAGCAATAACACATAATAGTCAAAACCCTATTATATGTGATCCGTGATAAGAATCAGTACTTAAGTATTTTTGGTAATTTATCCTGAAACGGTCTTCCATATTTGACATCCCGCAGATTGTTGCTTGTATATATAGTTTTAACAGATTTGAAGGTCAATATTTGAAAATACCCAAATGGTCATACATTTATTCATAACAAATAAAATTATTGACAAAAAGAATTTCATTTTTTTTTCACACTTCTGGAGACCAATAAGGAGATTGGTGATTATTTTAAGGGATTTGTAATGTTCCCGACATGAAAATCCAACATGAATATTGATATTTGAGAAAGTCTTATATTATATGGATTTGATATCGATTGCCAATATATATATTAATCATATAACATGAAAACTTTATGAAAACAACAAAAAGTTGTATTAATAGGGTAAAAGCAATTTGTATACATTTTGTTAATCTACAATTACTTTGTATTGTTTAAATAGCCTATGTAATACAAACATTTCACAGCTTTGTGCACATTACATGAAAACATTTGAAAAGGTTGAATAGCTGAATATTATATGAATAAAACAAGCTGGTTCAATAATTATTTTGCATTTCATATATATATATTCCGAGTGCGAGTGTAGCTACTGCAGTAAATCACGAAAATCCAGATCCTATATATTGTCTCTATCGTAACGTACAAATGACCACGACGACAGATGTGCCAGTTTTCTTAGTTTTAAAAACTAAACGATCAAATTCCATCACGTACAGATTCATGGATTTGAAATACATGAACTTCGATCGGTTATCGCAGTAGATATTGTGATTTTGTGGTCTGGCCAGGCTTGAATAACTTACCGTAAACAGTTTCGTCCTAAATAAACAAACACTTATTTCAGTGGGTCAACAAACAGATTTAAACTTTGTAAGTAACTTGCCTTTAATTCGTGTTGATAGATATTAATTTCTAGCGACAAACATCACACTTTGATGCTTCGTGTGAAGCTCGTATCCATAGTGCCATTTTGACCGAGTGCTCGCTCACTACATAGAAATCAGGCAACTATAGTCGATAAATGTAGGTTTGGAGTGAATAACACTTCGGTCCATATAGTGTGTATGACATTTCGTGGCATCACTAAATATCTGACCAAATC